>NW_028322239.1:10606875-10758593 GCF_059928025.1 Delphinapterus leucas
AGAGATCCCACGTCACGGAAGTGTGAGGAACCCAACCAGGATCAGATTCTCACCAGAGGGCCCACATCACCAAGGGGATGGGAACCAGGCAAGAGTGTCCTCACACCAGTGGGGCCACATCAGCGAAAGTTGAGGAACCCAGCACATGTGGCCTCAAACAAGGGGACACACATCACAAAGGGTCTGGCAGTGAGGCATGCAGGAGGAGACTCAAAACAGAGGGCCCATAGAATAAAACATGTGAGGAATCCAGCAGTTGGAACCTCCAAGCAGGCGGCCCAGAGCACCGACGCTATGGGATACAGGCTGGAGTCAACTTATATCAGAGGGCCCACATCATGAAACTGTGAGCAACCCAGCCGTTGGGACATCAGAACAGAAGGCCCACATGCCCAAGGGGATGGGAACCTGGCAGGAGTGTCCTCGCACCACTGGGCGCACATCAGAAAATTTTTGGAACCCAGGAGTTAGGGCCTGAGGCCAGAGTGCCCTCATTACCAAGGGGAGTAGACCCCCAGCAGGCACCAACTCCCAACTGAGGGCCCACGTCGCCAAGGTGACGTGTGCCAGACAGGCAGGATTTACCTCATAGCAGAGGGCACACCTCACAGAAGGGTCAGGAACCCAGCCAGGATCAGACTCTCACCAGAGTGCCCACATCACCAAGGGGATGGGAACCAGGCAGGAGTGTCCTCAAACCAGTAGGGCCACATCACTAAAAGGTGAGGAGACCGGCACATGTGGCTTCAAACCAGAGTACCTATATCACCAAGGGGCTGGGAGTGACGCAGGCTGGAGGAGCCTCACAACACAGGTGTCAAAGAATAAAAAAGGTGAGGAATCCAGCAGTTGGAAACTCCCAGCAGGCAGCCCACAGCACAGAGGCCATGGGATCTAGGCCTGAGTGAACTAACACCAGAGGGCCAACATCATGAAACTGTGAGCAACCAAGGCGTTGGGACCTCAGAGCAGAAGGCCCACATCCCCTTGGGCATGAGAACCTTACAGGATTGTCCTGGCATCACTGGGCTCACATCAGAAAACGTGGGGAGCCCAGCAGTTAGAGCCTGACACCAGAGGGACCTCATAAGGGAGGAGAGGAGGCTCCCAGCAGGCTACAACTGCCACCAGAGGGCCGACGTCACCAAAGCAATGAGAGCAAGCCAGGCAGGAGTTACCTCACAGCAGAGGGCCCACTTCACAGAAGGGTGAGGAACCCAGACAGGATCAGATTATCACCAGAGGACTCACATCAGCAAGGGGATCGGAACCAGGCAGGAGTGTCCTCACACCAGTGTGGCCACATCATAGAAAGGTGAGGATCCGGGAACATGTGTCCTAAACCAGAAGACCCACATCTCCAAGGGGCTCGGAGCGAGGCAGGCAGGAGTAGCCTCACAACACAGGGCCCATAGAATAAAAAATGTGAGGAATCCAGCAGTTGGAACCTCCCAGCAGGCGGCCCAGAGCACCGAGTCTATGTGATCCAGGCCACAGTGAACACACAGCAGAGGACCCAAATCATGAAACTCTGAGCAACCCAGGCGTTGGGACCTCAGAGCAGAAGGCCCACATCCCCATGGGGATGGGAACTTGGCAGGAGTGTCCTCGCACCACTTAGCACGTATCATAAAATGTGGGTGCCCAGCAGTTATGGCCTGACGCCAGAGGGCCCTCATGACTGACGGGAGGAAGCTCCCAGCAGGCTCCAACTGCCACCAAAGGGCCGACGTCACCAAGGCGGGGTGTGCCAGCCAGGCAGTAGTGACCTCAGAGCAGAGTGCCCACCTCACAGAAGTTGAGGATCCCAACGAAGATCAGACTCAGCAGAGGGCCCACATCACCAAGGGGTTGGGAACCAGGCAGGAGTGTTCTCACACCAATGGACCCACATCATCAAAAGGGGAGGGACCCAGCACACGTGGCCTCAAACCAGAGAACACACATCACCAAGGGGCTGGGTGTGAGGCAGGCAGGAGGAGCCTCAAAACAGAGTCCCTATAGAATAAAAAAGGTAAGGAATCCCGCAGTTGGAACCTCCCAGCAGGCGGCCAGGAGCAGGGAGGCTATGGGATCCAGGCCTGAGTGAATTCACAACAGAGGGCCCTCATCATGATACTGTGAGCAACACAGGCGTTGGGACCTCAGAGCTGAAGGCCCACATTCCCATGTCGTTGGGAACCTGCCAGCAGTGTACTCGCACCACAGGGCGCACATCAGAAAATTTGGGAGCCAGGAGTTAGGGCCTGACGCCACAGGGCCCTCATTACCGAGGGGAGGAGACTCCAAGCAGGCACCAACTCCCAACTGAGGGCACACGTCACCAAGGTAACGTTTGCCAGCCAGGCAGGAGTGACCTCGCAGCAGAGGGCCTACCTCACAGAAAGGTGAGCAACCAAGCCAGGATAAGACTCTCACCAGAGGGCCCACATCACCAAGGGGATCGGAACCAGGCAGGAGTGTCCTCACACCAGTGCGGTCACATCATAGAAAGGTGAGGAACCCAGCACATGTGGCCTAAACCAGAGGACCCACATGTCCAATGGCCTCGGAGTGAGGTAGGCAGGAGTAGCCACACAACACAGGGCCCATAGAATAAAAAAGGTGAGGAAACCAGCAGTAGGAACCTGCCAGCAGGCAGCCCAGAGCACCGAGACTATGGGATCCAGACCACAGTGAACACAGAGCAGAGGGCCACATCATGAAACTGTGAGCAACCCAGACGTTGGGACCTCAGAGCACAAGGCCCACATCCCAATAGGGATGGGAACCTGGCAGGAGTGTCCTCACACCACTTGGCATGTATCAGAATATGTGGGTACCCAGCAGTTAGGGCCTGACGCCAGAAGGCCCTCATCACCGAGGGAAGGAGGCTCTCAGCAGGCTCCAACTGCCACCAGAGTGCCAACGTCGCCATGGAGGTGTGTGCAAGCCAGGCAGGAGTGACCTCAGAGCAGAGGGCCCACCTCACAGAAGTGTGAGGAACCCAATCAGGATCAGACTCTCACCAGAGGGCCCACATCACCAAGGGGATGGGAACCAGGCAGGAGTGTCCTCACACCAGTGGGGCCACATCACTAAAAGGTGAGGCAACCGGCACATGTGGCCTCAAACCAGAGGACCTACATCAACAAGGGGCTCGCAGTGAGGCAGGCAGGAGGAGCCTCACAACACAGGGACCGAAGTATAAAAATGGTGAGGAATCCTGCAGTTGGAACCTCCCAGCAGGCGGCCCAGAGCACAGAGGCTATGGGATCTAAGCCTGGTGAACTAACCCCAGGGAGCCAACATCATGAAACTGTGAGCAACCCAGGCGCTGGGACAAGTGAACAGAAGGCACACATCCCCATGGGGATGGGAACCTTACAAGAGTGTCCTGGCATCACTGGGCTCACATCAGAAAACGTGGGGAGCCCAGCAGTTAGAGCCTGACCCCAGAGGGCCCTCATCACGTAGGAGAGGAGGTTCCCAGCAGGCTCCAACTGCCACCAGAGGGCCGAGCTCACCAAGGCAACTTGTGCCAGCCAGGCAGGAATTGCCTCAGAGAGAGGGCCCACCTCACAGAAGGGTGAGGAACCCAGCCAGGATCAGACTATCACCAGAGGACTCACATCACCAAGGGGATTGGAACCAGGCAGGAGTGTCCTCACACCAGTGTGGCCAAATCATAGAAAGGTGAGGAACACGGAACATGTGGCCTAAACCAGAGGACCCACATCTCCAAGGGGCTCGGAGTGAGGCAGGCAGGAGGAGCCTCACAACACAGGGCCCGTAGAATAAAAAATGTGAGGAATCCAGCATTTGGAACCTCCCAACAGGCGGCAAAGTGCAGCGAGGCTATGGGATCCCGGCCGGGGTGAACTCACAACAGAGGGCCCTCATCATGAAACTGTGAGCAACCCAGCCTTTGGGACCACAGAGCAGAAGGCCCACATTCCCATGAGGTTGGGAACCTGGCAGGAGTGTACTCACACCACAGGGCACACATCAGAAAATTTTGGGAGCCCAGGAGTTAGGGCCTGTCGACAGAGGGCCCTCATTACTGAGGGGAGGAGACTGCCAGAAGGCACCAACTCCCAACTGAGGGCACACGTCGCCAAGGTGACGTGTGCCAGCCAGGCAGGAGTGACCTCTGAGCAGAGGGCCTACGTCACAGAAGGGTGAGGAACCCAGCCAGTATAAGACTCTCCCCAGAGGGCCCATATAACCAAGGGGATCGGAACGAGGCAGGAGTGTCCTCACACCAGTGAGGCCAAATCATAGAAAGGTGAGGAACCCAGAACATGTGGCCTAAACCAGAGGACCCACATCTCCAAGGGGCTTGGAGTGAGGCAGGAAGGAGTAGCCTCAAAACACAGGGCCCATAGAATAAAAAATGTGAGGAATCCAACAGTTGGAACCTCTCAGCAGGCGGCCAAGAGCACGGAGTCTATGGGATCCAGGCCGCAGTGAACTTACAGCTGAGGGCCCACATCATGAAACTGTGAGCAACCCAGGCGTTGGGACCTCAGAACAGAAGGCCCACATGCCCATGGGGATGGGAACCTGGCAGGAGTGTCCTCAAACCACTGGGCGCACATCAGAAAATTTTTGGATCCCAGGAGTTAGGGCCTGAAGCCAGAGTGACCTCATTACCAAGGGGAGTAGACCGCCAGCAGGCACCAACTCCCAACTGAGGGCCCACGTCGCCAAGGTGACGTGTGCCAGCCAGGCAGGAGTGACCTCAGCGCAGAGATCCCACGTCACGGAAGTGTGAGGAACCCAACCAGGATCAGATTCTCACCAGAGGGCCCACATCACCAAGGGGATGGGAACCAGGCAAGAGTGTCCTCACACCAGTGGGGCCACATCAGCGAAAGTTGAGGAACCCAGCACATGTGGCCTCAAACAAGGGGACACACATCACAAAGGGTCTGGCAGTGAGGCATGCAGGAGGAGACTCAAAACAGAGGGCCCATAGAATAAAACATGTGAGGAATCCAGCAGTTGGAACCTCCAAGCAGGCGGCCCAGAGCACCGACGCTATGGGATACAGGCTGGAGTCAACTTACATCAGAGGGCCCACATCATGAAACTGTGAGCAAACCAGCCGTTGGGACATCAGAACAGAAGGCCCACATGCCCAAGGGGATGGGAACCTGGCAGGAGTGTCCTCGCACCACTGGGCGCACATCAGAAAATTTTTGGAACCCAGGAGTTAGGGCCTGAGGCCAGAGTGCCCTCATTACCAAGGGGAGTAGACCCCCAGCAGGCACCAACTCCCAACTGAGGGCCCACGTCGCCAAGGTGACGTGTGCCAGACAGGCAGGATTTACCTCATAGCAGAGGGCACACCTCACAGAAGGGTCAGGAACCCAGCCAGGATCAGACTCTCACCAGAGTGCCCACATCACCAAGGGGATGGGAACCAGGCAGGAGTGTCCTCAAACCAGTAGGGCCACATCACTAAAAGGTGAGGAGACCGGCACATGTGGCTTCAAACCAGAGTACCTATATCACCAAGGGGCTGGGAGTGACGCAGGCTGGAGGAGCCTCACAACACAGGTGTCAAAGAATAAAAAAGGTGAGGAATCCAGCAGTTGGAAACTCCCAGCAGGCAGCCCACAGCACAGAGGCCATGGGATCTAGGCCTGAGTGAACTAACACCAGAGAGCCAACATCATGAAACTGTGAGCAACCAAGGCGTTGGGACCTCAGAGAAGAAGGCCCACATCCCCTTGGGCATGAGAACCTTACAGGGTTGTCCTGGCATCACTGGGCTCACATCAGAAAACGTGGGGAGCCCAGCAGTTAGAGCCTGACACCAGAGGGCCCTCATCAGGGAGGAGAGGAGGCTCCCAGCAGGCTACAACTGCCACCAGAGGGCCGACGTCACCAAAGCAATGAGAGCAAGCCAGGCAGGAGTTACCTCACAGCAGAGGGCCCACTTCACGGAAGGGTGAGGAACCCAGACAGGATCAGATTATCACCAGAGGACTCACATCAGCAAGGGGATCGGAACCAGGCAGGAGTGTCCTCACACCAGTGTGGCCACATCATAGAAAGGTGAGGATCCGGGAACATGTGTCCTAAACCAGAAGACCCACATCTCCAAGGGGCTCGGAGCGAGGCAGGCAGGAGTAGCCTCACAACACAGGGCCCATAGAATAAAAAATGTGAGGAATCCAGCAGTTGGAACCTCCCAGCAGGCGGCCCAGAGCACCGAGTCTATGTGATCCAGGCCACAGTGAACACACAGCAGAGGACCCACATCATGAAACTCTGAGCAACCCAGGCGTTGGGACCTCAGAGCAGAAGGCCCACATCCCCATGGGGATGGGAACTTGGCAGGAGTGTCCTCGCACCACTTAGCACGTATCATAAAATGTGGGTGCCCAGCAGTTATGGCCTGACGCCAGAGGGCCCTCATGACTGACGGGAGGAAGCTCCCAGCAGGCTCCAACTGCCACCAAAGGGCCGACGTCACCAAGGCGGGGTGTGCCAGCCAGGCAGTAGTGACCTCAGAGCAGAGTGCCCACCTCACAGAAGTTGAGGATCCCAACGAAGATCAGACTCAGCAGAGGGCCCACATCACCAAGGGGTTGGGAACCAGGCAGGAGTGTTCTCACACCAATGGACCCACATCATCAAAAGGGGAGGGACCCAGCACACGTGGCCTCAAACCAGAGAACACACATCACCAAGGGGCTGGGTGTGAGGCAGGCAGGAGGAGCCTCAAAACAGAGTCCCTATAGAATAAAAAAGTAAGGAATCCCGCAGTTGGAACCTCCCAGCAGGCGGCCAGGAGCAGGGAGGCTATGGGATCCAGGCCTGAGTGAATTCACAACAGAGGGCCCTCATCATGATACTGTGAGCAACACAGGCGTTGGGACCTCAGAGCTGAAGGCCCACATTCCCATGTGGTTGGGAACCTGCCAGCAGTGTACTCGCACCACAGGGCGCACATCAGAAAATTTGGGAGCCAGGAGTTAGGGCCTGACGCCAGAGGGCCCTCATTACCGAGGGGAGGAGACTCCAAGCAGGCACCAACTCCCAACTGAGGGCACACGTCACCAAGGTAACGTTTGCCAGCCAGGCAGGAGTGACCTCGCAGCAGAGGGCCTACCTCACAGAAAGGTGAGCAACCAAGCCAGGATAAGACTCTCACCAGAGGGCCCACATCACCAAGGGGATCGGAACCAGGCAGGAGTGTCCTCACACCAGTGCGGTCACATCATAGAAAGGTGAGGAACCCAGCACATGTGGCCTAAACCAGAGGACCCACATGTCCAATGGCCTCGGAGTGAGGTAGGCAGGAGTAGCCACACAACACAGGGCCCATAGAATAAAAAAGGTGAGGAAACCAGCAGTAGGAACCTGCCAGCAGGCAGCCCAGAGCACCGAGACTATGGGATCCAGACCACAGTGAACACAGAGCAGAGGGCCACATCATGAAACTGTGAGCAACCCAGACGTTGGGACCTCAGAGCACAAGGCCCACATCCCAATAGGGATGGGAACCTGGCAGGAGTGTCCTCACACCACTTGGCATGTATCAGAATATGTGGGTACCCAGCAGTTAGGGCCTGACGCCAGAAGGCCCTCATCACCGAGGGAAGGAGGCTCTCAGCAGGCTCCAACTGCCACCAGAGTGCCAACGTCGCCATGGAGGTGTGTGCAAGCCAGGCAGGAGTGACCTCAGAGCAGAGGGCCCACCTCACAGAAGTGTGAGGAACCCAATCAGGATCAGACTCTCACCAGAGGGCCCACATCACCAAGGGGATGGGAACCAGGCAGGAGTGTCCTCACACCAGTGGGGCCACATCACTAAAAGGTGAGGCAACCGGCACATGTGGCCTCAAACCAGAGGACCTACATCAACAAGGGGCTCGCAGTGAGGCAGGCAGGAGGAGCCTCACAACACAGGGACCGAAGTATAAAAATGGTGAGGAATCCTGCAGTTGGAACCTCCCAGCAGGCGGCCCAGAGCACAGAGGCTATGGGATCTAAGCCTGGTGAACTAACCCCAGGGAGCCAACATCATGAAACTGTGAGCAACCCAGGCGCTGGGACAAGTGAACAGAAGGCACACATCCCCATGGGGATGGGAACCTTACAAGAGTGTCCTGGCATCACTGGGCTCACATCAGAAAACGTGGGGAGCCCAGCAGTTAGAGCCTGACCCCAGAGGGCCCTCATCACGTAGGAGAGGAGGTTCCCAGCAGGCTCCAACTGCCACCAGAGGGCCGAGCTCACCAAGGCAACTTGTGCCAGCCAGGCAGGAATTGCCTCAGAGAGAGGGCCCACCTCACAGAAGGGTGAGGAACCCAGCCAGGATCAGACTATCACCAGAGGACTCACATCACCAAGGGGATTGGAACCAGGCAGGAGTGTCCTCACACCAGTGTGGCCAAATCATAGAAAGGTGAGGAACACGGAACATGTGGCCTAAACCAGAGGACCCACATCTCCAAGGGGCTCGGAGTGAGGCAGGCAGGAGGAGCCTCACAACACAGGGCCCGTAGAATAAAAAATGTGAGGAATCCAGCATTTGGAACCTCCCAACAGGCGGCAAAGTGCAGCGAGGCTATGGGATCCCGGCCGGGGTGAACTCACAACAGAGGGCCCTCATCATGAAACTGTGAGCAACCCAGCCTTTGGGACCACAGAGCAGAAGGCCCACATTCCCATGAGGTTGGGAACCTGGCAGGAGTGTACTCACACCACAGGGCACACATCAGAAAATTTTGGGAGCCCAGGAGTTAGGGCCTGTCGACAGAGGGCCCTCATTACTGAGGGGAGGAGACTCCCAGAAGGCACCAACTCCCAACTGAGGGCACACGTCGCCAAGGTGACGTGTGCCAGCCAGGCAGGAGTGACCTCTGAGCAGAGGGCCTACGTCACAGAAGGGTGAGGAACCCAGCCAGTATAAGACTCTCCCCAGAGGGCCCATATAACCAAGGGGATCGGAACGAGGCAGGAGTGTCCTCACACCAGTGAGGCCAAATCATAGAAAGGTGAGGAACCCAGAACATGTGGCCTAAACCAGAGGACCCACATCTCCAAGGGGCTTGGAGTGAGGCAGGAAGGAGTAGCCTCAAAACACAGGGCCCATAGAATAAAAAATGTGAGGAATCCAACAGTTGGAACCTCTCAGCAGGCGGCCAAGAGCACGGAGTCTATGGGATCCAGGCCGCAGTGAACTTACAGCTGAGGGCCCACATCATGAAACTGTGAGCAACCCAGGCGTTGGGACCTCAGAACAGAAGGCCCACATGCCCATGGGGATGGGAACCTGGCAGGAGTGTCCTCAAACCACTGGGCGCACATCAGAAAATTTTTGGATCCCAGGAGTTAGGGCCTGAAGCCAGAGTGACCTCATTACCAAGGGGAGTAGACCGCCAGCAGGCACCAACTCCCAACTGAGGGCCCACGTCGCCAAGGTGACGTGTGCCAGCCAGGCAGGAGTGACCTCAGCGCAGAGATCCCACGTCACGGAAGTGTGAGGAACCCAACCAGGATCAGATTCTCACCAGAGGGCCCACATCACCAAGGGGATGGGAACCAGGCCAGAGTGTCCTCACACCAGTGGGGCCACATCAGCGAAAGTTGAGGAACCCAGCACATGTGGCCTCAAACAAGGGGACACACATCACAAAGGGTCTGGCAGTGAGGCATGCAGGAGGAGACTCAAAACAGAGGGCCCATAGAATAAAAAATGTGAGGAATCCAGCAGTTGGAACCTCCAAGCAGGCGGCCCAGAGCACCGACGCTATGGGATACAGGCTGGAGTCAACTTACATCAGAGGGCCCACATCATGAAACTGTGAGCAAACCAGCCGTTGGGACATCAGAACAGAAGGCCCACATGCCCAAGGGGATGGGAACCTGGCAGGAGTGTCCTCGCACCACTGGGCGCACATCAGAAAATTTTTGGAACCCAGGAGTTAGGGCCTGAGGCCAGAGTGCCCTCATTACCAAGGGGAGTAGACCCCCAGCAGGCACCAACTCCCAACTGAGGGCCCACGTCGCCAAGGTGACGTGTGCCAGACAGGCAGGATTTACCTCATAGCAGAGGGCACACCTCACAGAAGGGTCAGGAACCCAGCCAGGATCAGACTCTCACCAGAGTGCCCACATCACCAAGGGGATGGGAACCAGGCAGGAGTGTCCTCAAACCAGTAGGGCCACATCACTAAAAGGTGAGGAGACCGGCACATGTGGCTTCAAACCAGAGTACCTATATCACCAAGGGGCTGGGAGTGACGCAGGCTGGAGGAGCCTCACAACACAGGTGTCAAAGAATAAAAAAGGTGAGGAATCCAGCAGTTGGAAACTCCCAGCAGGCAGCCCACAGCACAGAGGCCATGGGATCTAGGCCTGAGTGAAATAACACCAGAGAGCCAACATCATGAAACTGTGAGCAACCAAGGCGTTGGGACCTCAGAGAAGAAGGCCCACATCCCCTTGGGCATGAGAACCTTACAGGGTTGTCCTGGCATCACTGGGCTCACATCAGAAAACGTGGGGAGCCCAGCAGTTAGAGCCTGACACCAGAGGGCCCTCATCAGGGAGGAGAGGAGGCTCCCAGCAGGCTACAACTGCCACCAGAGGGCCGACGTCACCAAAGCAATGAGAGCAAGCCAGGCAGGAGTTACCTCACAGCAGAGGGCCCACTTCACGGAAGGGTGAGGAACCCAGACAGGATCAGATTATCACCAGAGGACTCACATCAGCAAGGGGATCGGAACCAGGCAGGAGTGTCCTCACACCAGTGTGGCCACATCATAGAAAGGTGAGGATCCGGGAACATGTGTCCTAAACCAGAAGACCCACATCTCCAAGGGGCTCGGAGCGAGGCAGGCAGGAGTAGCCTCACAACACAGGGCCCATAGAATAAAAAATGTGAGGAATCCAGCAGTTGGAACCTCCCAGCAGGCGGCCCAGAGCACCGAGTCTATGTGATCCAGGCCACAGTGAACACACAGCAGAGGACCCACATCATGAAACTCTGAGCAACCCAGGCGTTGGGACCTCAGAGCAGAAGGCCCACATCCCCATGGGGATGGGAACTTGGCAGGAGTGTCCTCGCACCACTTAGCACGTATCATAAAATGTGGGTGCCCAGCAGTTATGGCCTGACGCCAGAGGGCCCTCATGACTGACGGGAGGAAGCTCCCAGCAGGCTCCAACTGCCACCAAAGGGCCGACGTCACCAAGGCGGGGTGTGCCAGCCAGGCAGTAGTGACCTCAGAGCAGAGTGCCCACCTCACAGAAGTTGAGGATCCCAACGAAGATCAGACTCAGCAGAGGGCCCACATCACCAAGGGGTTGGGAACCAGGCAGGAGTGTTCTCACACCAATGGACCCACATCATCAAAAGGGGAGGGACCCAGCACACGTGGCCTCAAACCAGAGAACACACATCACCAAGGGGCTGGGTGTGAGGCAGGCAGGAGGAGCCTCAAAACAGAGTCCCTATAGAATAAAAAAGTAAGGAATCCCGCAGTTGGAACCTCCCAGCAGGCGGCCAGGAGCAGGGAGGCTATGGGATCCAGGCCTGAGTGAATTCACAACAGAGGGCCCTCATCATGATACTGTGAGCAACACAGGCGTTGGGACCTCAGAGCTGAAGGCCCACATTCCCATGTGGTTGGGAACCTGCCAGCAGTGTACTCGCACCACAGGGCGCACATCAGAAAATTTGGGAGCCAGGAGTTAGGGCCTGACGCCAGAGGGCCCTCATTACCGAGGGGAGGAGACTCCAAGCAGGCACCAACTCCCAACTGAGGGCACACGTCACCAAGGTAACGTTTGCCAGCCAGGCAGGAGTGACCTCGCAGCAGAGGGCCTACCTCACAGAAAGGTGAGCAACCAAGCCAGGATAAGACTCTCACCAGAGGGCCCACATCACCAAGGGGATCGGAACCAGGCAGGAGTGTCCTCACACCAGTGCGGTCACATCATAGAAAGGTGAGGAACCCAGCACATGTGGCCTAAACCAGAGGACCCACATGTCCAATGGCCTCGGAGTGAGGTAGGCAGGAGTAGCCACACAACACAGGGCCCATAGAATAAAAAAGGTGAGGAAACCAGCAGTAGGAACCTGCCAGCAGGCAGCCCAGAGCACCGAGACTATGGGATCCAGACCACAGTGAACACAGAGCAGAGGGCCACATCATGAAACTGTGAGCAACCCAGACGTTGGGACCTCAGAGCACAAGGCCCACATCCCAATAGGGATGGGAACCTGGCAGGAGTGTCCTCACACCACTTGGCATGTATCAGAATATGTGGGTACCCAGCAGTTAGGGCCTGACGCCAGAAGGCCCTCATCACCGAGGGAAGGAGGCTCTCAGCAGGCTCCAACTGCCACCAGAGTGCCAACGTCGCCATGGAGGTGTGTGCAAGCCAGGCAGGAGTGACCTCAGAGCAGAGGGCCCACCTCACAGAAGTGTGAGGAACCCAATCAGGATCAGACTCTCACCAGAGGGCCCACATCACCAAGGGGATGGGAACCAGGCAGGAGTGTCCTCACACCAGTGGGGCCACATCACTAAAAGGTGAGGCAACCGGCACATGTGGCCTCAAACCAGAGGACCTACATCAACAAGGGGCTCGCAGTGAGGCAGGCAGGAGGAGCCTCACAACACAGGGACCGAAGTATAAAAATGGTGAGGAATCCTGCAGTTGGAACCTCCCAGCAGGCGGCCCAGAGCACAGAGTCTATGGGATCTAAGCCTGATGAACTAACCCCAGGGAGCCAACATCATGAAACTGTGAGCAACCCAGGCACTGGGACAAGAGAACAGAAGGCACACATCCCCATGGGGATGGGAACCTTACAAGAGTGTCCTGGCATCACTGGGCTCACATCAGAAAACGTGTGGAGCCCAGCAGTTAGAGCCTGACCCCAGAGGGCCCTCATCACGTAGGAGAGGAGGTTCCCAGCAGGCTCCAACTGCCACCAGAGGGCCGAGCTCACCAAGGCAACTTGTGCCAGCCAGGCAGGAATTGCCTCAGAGAGAGGGCCCACCTCACAGAAGGGTGAGGAACCCAGCCAGGATCAGACTATCACCAGAGGACTCACATCACCAAGGGGATCGGAACCAGGCAGGAGTGTCCTCACACCAGTGTGGCCAAATCATAGAAAGGTGAGGAACACGGAACATGTGGCCTAAACCAGAGGACCCACATCTCCAAGGGGCTCGGAGTGAGGCAGGCAGGAGGAGCCTCACAACACAGGGCCCGTAGAATAAAAAATGTGAGGAATCCAGCATTTGGAACCTCCCAACAGGCGGCAAAGTGCAGCGAGGCTATGGGATCCCGGCCGGGGTGAACTCACAACAGAGGGCCCTCATCATGAAACTGTGAGCAACCCAGCCTTTGGGACCACAGAGCAGAAGGCCCACATTCCCATGAGGTTGGGAACCTGGCAGGAGTGTACTCACACCACAGGGCACACATCAGAAAATTTTGGGAGCCCAGGAGTTAGGGCCTGACGCCAGAGGGCCCTCATTACTGAGGGGAGGAGACTCCCAGAAGGCACCAGCTCCCAACTGAGGGCACACGTCGCCAAGGTGACGTGTGCCAGCCAGGCAGGAGTGACCTCTGAGCAGAGGGCCTACGTCACAGAAGGGTGAGGAACCCAGCCAGTATAAGACTCTCCCCAGAGGGCCCATATAACCAAGGGGATCGGAACGAGGCAGGAGTGTCCTCACACCAGTGAGGCCAAATCATAGAAAGGTGAGGAACCCAGAACATGTGGCCTAAACCAGAGGACCCACATCTCCAAGGGGCTTGGAGTGAGGCAGGAAGGAGTAGCCTCACAACACAGGGCCCATAGAATAAAAAATGTGAGGAATCCAACAGTTGGAACCTCTCAGCAGGCGGCCAAGAGCACGGAGTCTATGGGATCCAGGCCGCAGTGAACTTACAGCTGAGGGCCCACATCATGAAACTGTGAGCAACCCAGGCGTTGGGACCTCAGAACAGAAGGCCCACATGCCCATGGGGATGGGAACCTGGCAGGAGTGTCCTCAAACCACTGGGCGCACATCAGAAAATTTTTGGATCCCAGGAGTTAGGGCCTGAAGCCAGAGTGACCTCATTACCAAGGGGAGTAGACCGCCAGCAGGCACCAACTCCCAACTGAGGGCCCACGTCGCCAAGGTGACGTGTGCCAGCCAGGCAGGAGTGACCTCAGCGCAGAGATCCCACGTCACGGAAGTGTGAGGAACCCAACCAGGATCAGATTCTCACCAGAGGGCCCACATCACCAAGGGGATGGGAACCAGGCAAGAGTGTCCTCACACCAGTGGGGCCACATCAGCGAAAGTTGAGGAACCCAGCACATGTGGCCTCAAACAAGGGGACACACATCACAAAGGGTCTGGCAGTGAGGCATGCAGGAGGAGACTCAAAACAGAGGGCCCATAGAATAAAAAATGTGAGGAATCCAGCAGTTGGAACCTCCAAGCAGGCGGCCCAGAGCACCGACGCTATGGGATACAGGCTGGAGTCAACTTACATCAGAGGGGCCACATCATGAAACTGTGAGCAACCAAGCCGTTCGGACATCAGAACAGAAGGCCCACATGCCCAAGGGGATGGGAACCTGGCAGGAGTGTCCTCGCACCACTGGGCGCACATCAGAAAATTTTTGGAACCCAGGAGTTAGGGCCTGAGGCCAGAGTGCCCTCATTACCAAGGGGAGTAGACCCCCAGCAGGCACCAACTCCCAACTGAGGGCCCACGTCGCCAAGGTGACGTGTGCCAGACAGGCAGGATTTACCTCACAGCAGAGGGCACACCTCACAGAAGGGTCAGGAACCCAGCCAGGATCAGACTCTCACCAGAGTGCCCACATCACCAAGGGGGTGGGAACCAGGCAGGAGTGTCATCAAACCAGTAGGGCCACATCACTAAAAGGTGAGGAGACCGGCACATGTGGCTTCAAACCAGAGTACCTACATCACCAAGGGGCTGGGAGTGACGCAGGCTGGAGGAGCCTCACAACACAGGTGTCAAAGAATAAAAAAGTGAGGAATCCAGCAGTTGGAAACTCCCAGCAGGCAGCCCACAGCACAGAGGCCATGGGATCTAGGCCTGAGTGAACTAACACCAGAGAGCCAACATCATGAAACTGTGAGCAACCAAGGCGTTGGGACCTCAGAGCAGAAGGCCCACATCCCCTTGAGGATGAGAACCTTACAGGATTGTCCTGGCATCACTGGGCTCACATCAGAAAACGTGGGGAGCCCAGCAGTTAGAGCCTGACACCAGAGGGCCCTCATCAGGGAGGAGAGGAGGCTCCCAGCAGGCTACAACTGCCACCAGAGGGCCGACGTCAACAAAGCAATGAGAGCAAGCCAGGCAGGAGTTACCTCACAGCAGAGGGCCCACTTCACAGAAGGGTGAGGAACCCAGACAGGATCAGATTATCACCAGAGGACTCACATCAGCAAGGGGATCGGAACCAAGCAGGAGTGTCCTCACACCAGTGTGGCCACATCATAGAAAGGTGAGGATCCGGGAACATGTGGCCTAAACCAGAGGACCAACATCTCCAAGGGGCTCAGAGTGAGGCAGGCAGGAGTAGCCTCACAACACGGGGCCCATAGAATAAAAAATGTGAGGAATCCAGCAGTTGGAACCTCCCAGGAGGCGGCCCAGAGCACCGAGTCTATGTGATCCAGGCCACAGTGAACTCACAGCAGAGGGCCCACATCATGAAACTCTGAGCAACCCAGGCGTTGGGACCTCAGAGCAGAAGGCCCACATCCCCATGGGGATGGGAACTTGGCAGGAGTGTCCTCGCACCACTTAGCACGTATCATAAAATGTGGGTGCCCAGCAGTTATGGCCTGACGCCAGAGGGCCCTCATGACTGACGGGAGGAAGCTCCCAGCAGGCTCCAACTGCCACCAAAGGGCCGACGTCACCAAGGCGGGGTGTGCCAGCCAGGCAGTAGTGACCTCAGAGCAGAGTGCCCACCTCACAGAAGTTGAGGATCCCAACGAAGATCAGACTCAGCAGAGGGCCCACATCACCAAGGGGTTGGGAACCAGGCAGGAGTGTTCTCACACCAATGGACCCACATCATCAAAAGGGGAGGGACCCAGCACACGTGGCCTCAAACCAGAGAACACACATCACCAAGGGGCTGGGTGTGAGGCAGGCAGGAGGAGCCTCAAAACAGAGTCCCTATAGAATAAAAAAGGTAAGGAATCCCGCAGTTGGAACCTCCCAGCAGGCGGCCAGGAGCAGGGAGGCTATGGGATCCAGGCCTGAGTGAATTCACAACAGAGGGCCCTCATCATGATACTGTGAGCAACACAGGCGTTGGGACCTCAGAGCTGAAGGCCCACATTCCCATGTGGTTGGGAACCTGCCAGCAGTGTACTCGCACCACAGGGCGCACATCAGAAAATTTGGGAGCCAGGAGTTAGGGCCTGACGCCAGAGGGCCCTCATTACCGAGGGGAGGAGACTCCAAGCAGGCACCAACTCCCAACTGAGGGCACACGTCACCAAGGTAACGTTTGCCAGCCAGGCAGGAGTGACCTCGCAGCAGAGGGCCTACCTCACAGAAAGGTGAGCAACCAAGCCAGGATAAGACTCTCACCAGAGGGCCCACATCACCAAGGGGATCGGAACCAGGCAGGAGTGTCCTCACACCAGTGCGGTCACATCATAGAAAGGTGAGGAACCCAGCACATGTGGCCTAAACCAGAGGACCCACATGTCCAATGGCCTCGGAGTGAGGTAGGCAGGAGTAGCCACACAACACAGGGCCCATAGAATAAAAAAGGTGAGGAAACCAGCAGTAGGAACCTGCCAGCAGGCAGCCCAGAGCACCGAGACTATGGGATCCAGACCACAGTGAACACAGCGCAGAGGGCCACATCATGAAACTGTGAGCAACCCAGACGTTGGGACCTCAGAGCACAAGGCCCACATCCCAATAGGGATGGGAACCTGGCAGGAGTGTCCTCACACCACTTGGCATGTATCAGAATATGTGGGTACCCAGCAGTTAGGGCCTGACGCCAGAAGGCCCTCATCACCGAGGGAAGGAGGCTCTCAGCAGGCTCCAACTGCCACCAGAGTGCCAACGTCGCCATGGAGGTGTGTGCAAGCCAGGCAGGAGTGACCTCAGAGCAGAGGGCCCACCTCACAGAAGTGTGAGGAACCCAATCAGGATCAGACTCTCACCAGAGGGCCCACATCACCAAGGGGATGGGAACCAGGCAGGAGTGTCCTCACACCAGTGGGGCCACATCACTAAAAGGTGAGGCAACCGGCACATGTGGCCTCAAACCAGAGGACCTACATCAACAAGGGGCTCGCAGTGAGGCAGGCAGGAGGAGCCTCACAACACAGGGACCGAAGTATAAAAATGGTGAGGAATCCTGCAGTTGGAACCTCCCAGCAGGCGGCCCAGAGCACAGAGGCTATGGGATCTAAGCCTGGTGAACTAACCCCAGGGAGCCAACATCATGAAACTGTGAGCAACCCAGGCGCTGGGACAAGAGAACAGAAGGCACACATCCCCATGGGGATGGGAACCTTACAAGAGTGTCCTGGCATCACTGGGCTCACATCAGAAAACGTGTGGAGCCCAGCAGTTAGAGCCTGACCCCAGAGGGCCCTCATCACGTAGGAGAGGAGGTTCCCAGCAGGCTCCAACTGCCACCAGAGGGCCGAGCTCACCAAGGCAACTTGTGCCAGCCAGGCAGGAATTGCCTCAGAGAGAGGGCCCACCTCACAGAAGGGTGAGGAACCCAGCCAGGATCAGACTATCACCAGAGGACTCACATCACCAAGGGGATCGGAACCAGGCAGGAGTGTCCTCACACCAGTGTGGCCAAATCATAGAAAGGTGAGGAACCCGGAACATGTGGCCTAAACCAGAGGACCCACATCTCCAAGGGGCTCGGAGTGAGGCAGGCAGGAGGAGCCTCACAACACAGGGCCCGTAGAATAAAAAATGTGAGGAATCCAGCATTTGGAACCTCCCAACAGGCGGCAAAGTGCAGCGAGGCTATGGGATCCCGGCCGGGGTGAACTCACAACAGAGGGCCCTCATCATGAAACTGTGAGCAACCCAGCCTTTGGGACCACAGAGCAGAAGGCCCACATTCCCATGAGGTTTGGAACCTGGCAGCAGTGAACTCACACCACAGGGCACACATCAGAAAATTTTGGGAGCCCAGGAGTTAGGGCCTGACGCCAGAGGGCCCACATTACTGAGGTGAGGAGACTCCCAGAAGGCACCAGCTCCCAACTGAGGGCACACGTCGCCAAGGTGACGTGTGCCAGCCAGGCAGGAGTGACCTCTGAGCAGAGGGCCTACGTCACAGAAGGGTGAGGAACCCAGCCAGTATAAGACTCTCCCCAGAGGGCCCATATAACCAAGGGGATCGGAACGAGGCAGGAGTGTCCTCACACCAGTGAGGCCAAATCATAGAAAGGTGAGGAACCCAGAACATGTGGCCTAAACCAGAGGACCCACATCTCCAAGGGGCTTGGAGTGAGGCAGGAAGGAGTAGCCTCACAACACAGGGCCCATAGAATAAAAAATGTGAGGAATCCAACAGTTGGAACCTCTCAGCAGGCGGCCAAGAGCACGGAGTCTATGGGATCCAGGCCGCAGTGAACTTACAGCTGAGGGCCCACATCATGAAACTGTGAGCAACCCAGGCGTTGGGACCTCAGAACAGAAGGCCCACATGCCCATGGGGATGGGAACCTGGCAGGAGTGTCCTCAAACCACTGGGCGCACATCAGAAAATTTTTGGATCCCAGGAGTTAGGGCCTGAAGCCAGAGTGACCTCATTACCAAGGGGAGTAGACCGCCAGCAGGCACCAACTCCCAACTGAGGGCCCACGTCGCCAAGGTGACGTGTGCCAGCCAGGCAGGAGTGACCTCAGCGCAGAGATCCCACGTCACGGAAGTGTGAGGAACCCAACCAGGATCAGATTCTCACCAGAGGGCCCACATCACCAAGGGGATGGGAACCAGGCAAGAGTGTCCTCACACCAGTGGGGCCACATCAGCGAAAGTTGAGGAACCCAGCACATGTGGCCTCAAACAAGGGGACACACATCACAAAGGGTCTGGCAGTGAGGCATGCAGGAGGAGACTCAAAACAGAGGGCCCATAGAATAAAAAATGTGAGGAATCCAGCAGTTGGAACCTCCAAGCAGGCGGCCCAGAGCACCGACGCTATGGGATACAGGCTGGAGTCAACTTACATCAGAGGGCCCACATCATGAAACTGTGAGCAACCCAGCCGTTGGGACATCAGAACAGAAGGCCCACATGCCCAAGGGGATGGGAACCTGGCAGGAGTGTCCTCGCACCACTGGGCGCACATCAGAAAATTTTTGGAACCCAGGAGTTAGGGCCTGAGGCCAGAGTGCCCTCATTACCAAGGGGAGTAGACCCCCAGCAGGCACCAACTCCCAACTGAGGGCCCACGTCGCCAAGGTGACGTGTGCCAGACAGGCAGGATTTACCTCATAGCAGAGGGCACAACTCACAGAAGGGTCAGGAACCCAGCCAGGATCAGACTCACACCAGAGTGCCCACATCACCAAGGGGATGGGAACCAGGCAGGAGTGTCCTCAAACCAGTAGGGCCACATCACTAAAAGGTGAGGAGACCGGCACATGTGGCTTCAAACCAGAGTACCTATATCACCAAGGGGCTGGGAGTGACGCAGGCTGGAGGAGCCTCACAACACAGGTGTCAAAGAATAAAAAAGGTGAGGAATCCAGCAGTTGGAAACTCCCAGCAGGCAGCCCACAGCACAGAGGCCATGGGATCTAGGCCTGAGTGAACTAACACCAGAGAGCCAACATCATGAAACTGTGAGCAACCAAGGCGTTGGGACCTCAGAGCAGAAGGCCCACATCCCCTTGAGGATGAGAACCTTACAGGATTGTCCTGGCATCACTGGGCTCACATCAGAAAACGTGGGGAGCCCAGCAGTTAGAGCCTGACACCAGAGGGCCCTCATCAGGGAGGAGAGGAGGCTCCCAGCAGGCTACAACTGCCACCAGAGGGCCGACGTCACCAAAGCAATGAGAGCAAGCCAGGCAGGAGTTACCTCACAGCAGAGGGCCCACTTCACTGAAGGGTGAGGAACCCAGACAGGATCAGATTATCACCAGAGGACTCACATCAGCAAGGGGATCGGAACCAGGCAGGAGTGTCCTCACACCAGTGTGGCCACATCATAGAAAGGTGAGGATCCGGGAACATGTGTCCTAAACCAGAAGACCCACATCTCCAAGGGGCTCGGAGCGAGGCAGGCAGGAGTAGCCTCACAACACAGGGCCCATAGAATAAAAAATGTGAGGAATCCAGCAGTTGGAACCTCCCAGCAGGCGGCCCAGAGCACCGAGTCTATGTGATCCAGGCCACAGTGAACACACAGCAGAGGACCCACATCATGAAACTCTGAGCAACCCAGGCGTTGGGACCTCAGAGCAGAAGGCCCACATCCCCATGGGGATGGGAACTTGGCAGGAGTGTCCTCGCACCACTTAGCACGTATCATAAAATGTGGGTGCCCAGCAGTTATGGCCTGACGCCAGAGGGCCCTCATGACTGACGGGAGGAAGCTCCCAGCAGGCTCCAACTGCCACCAAAGGGCCGACGTCACCAAGGCGGGGTGTGCCAGCCAGGCAGTAGTGACCTCAGAGCAGAGTGCCCACCTCACAGAAGTTGAGGATCCCAACGAAGATCAGACTCAGCAGAGGGCCCACATCACCAAGGGGTTGGGAACCAGGCAGGAGTGTTCTCACACCAATGGACCCACATCATCAAAAGGGGAGGGACCCAGCACACGTGGCCTCAAACCAGAGAACACACATCACCAAGGGGCTGGGTGTGAGGCAGGCAGGAGGAGCCTCAAAACAGAGTCCCTATAGAATAAAAAAGTAAGGAATCCCGCAGTTGGAACCTCCCAGCAGGCGGCCAGGAGCAGGGAGGCTATGGGATCCAGGCCTGAGTGAATTCACAACAGAGGGCCCTCATCATGATACTGTGAGCAACACAGGCGTTGGGACCTCAGAGCTGAAGGCCCACATTCCCATGTGGTTGGGAACCTGCCAGCAGTGTACTCGCACCACAGGGCGCACATCAGAAAATTTGGGAGCCAGGAGTTAGGGCCTGACGCCAGAGGGCCCTCATTACCGAGGGGAGGAGACTCCAAGCAGGCACCAACTCCCAACTGAGGGCACACGTCACCAAGGTAACGTTTGCCAGCCAGGCAGGAGTGACCTCGCAGCAGAGGGCCTACCTCACAGAAAGGTGAGCAACCAAGCCAGGATAAGACTCTCACCAGAGGGCCCACATCACCAAGGGGATCGGAACCAGGCAGGAGTGTCCTCACACCAGTGCGGTCACATCATAGAAAGGTGAGGAACCCAGCACATGTGGCCTAAACCAGAGGACCCACATGTCCAATGGCCTCGGAGTGAGGTAGGCAGGAGTAGCCACACAACACAGGGCCCATAGAATAAAAAAGGTGAGGAAACCAGCAGTAGGAACCTGCCAGCAGGCAGCCCAGAGCACCGAGACTATGGGATCCAGACCACAGTGAACACAGAGCAGAGGGCCACATCATGAAACTGTGAGCAACCCAGACGTTGGGACCTCAGAGCACAAGGCCCACATCCCAATAGGGATGGGAACCTGGCAGGAGTGTCCTCACACCACTTGGCATGTATCAGAATATGTGGGTACCCAGCAGTTAGGGCCTGACGCCAGAAGGCCCTCATCACCGAGGGAAGGAGGCTCTCAGCAGGCTCCAACTGCCACCAGAGTGCCAACGTCGCCATGGAGGTGTGTACAAGCCAGGCAGGAGTGACCTCAGAGCAGAGGGCCCACCTCACAGAAGTGTGAGGAACCCAATCAGGATCAGACTCTCACCAGAGGGTCCACATCACCAAGGAGATGGGAACCAGGTAGGAGTGTCCTCACACCAGTGGGGCCACATCACTAAAAGGTGAGGCAACCGGCACATGTGCCTCAAACCAGAGGACCTACATCAACAAGGGGCTCGCAGTGAGGCAGGCAGGAGGAGCCTCACAACACAGGGACCGAAGTATAAAAATGGTGAGGAATCCTGCAGTTGGAACCTCCCAGCAGGCGGCCCAGAGCACAGAGTCTATGGGATCTAAGCCTGGTGAACTAAAACCAGGGAGCCAACATCATGAAACTGTGAGCAACCCAGGCGCTGGGACAAGAGAACAGAAGGCACACATCCCCATGGGGATGGGAACCTTACAAGAGTGTCCTGGCATCACTGGGCTCACATCAGAAAACGTGGGGAGCCCAGCAGTTAGAGTCTGACCCCAGAGGGCCCTCATCACGTAGGAGAGGAGTTTCCCAGCAGGCTCCAACTGCCACCAGAGGGCCGAGCTCACCAAGGCAACTTGTGCCAGCCAGGCAGGAATTGCCTCAGAGAGAGGGCCCACCTCACAGAAGGGTGAGGAACCCAGCCAGGATCAGACTATCACCAGAGGACTCACATCACCAAGGGGATCGGAACCAGGCAGGAGTGTCCTCACACCAGTGTGGCCAAATCATAGAAAGGTGAGGAACACGGAACATGTGGCCTAAACCAGAGGACCCACATCTCCAAGGGGCTCGGAGTGAGGCAGGCAGGAGGAGCCTCACAACACAGGGCCCATAGAATAAAAAATGTGAGGAATCCAGCATTTGGAACCTCCCAACAGGCGGCAAAGTGCAGCGAGGCTATGGGATCCCGGCCGGGGTGAACTCACAACAGAGGGCCCTCATCATGAAACTGTGAGCAACCCAGCCTTTGGGACCACAGAGCAGAAGGCCCACATTCCCATGAGGTTGGGAACCTGGCAGGAGTGTACTCACACCACAGGGCACACATCAGAAAATTTTGGGAGCCCAGGAGTTAGGGCCTGACGCCAGAGGGCCCTCATTACTGAGGGGAGGAGACTCCCAGAAGGCACCAGCTCCCAACTGAGGGCACACGTCGCCAAGGTGACGTGTGCCAGCCAGGCAGGAGTGACCTCTGAGCAGAGGGCCTACGTCACAGAAGGGTGAGGAACCCAGCCAGTATAAGACTCTCCCCAGAGGGCCCATATAACCAAGGGGATCGGAACGAGGCAGGAGTGTCCTCACACCAGTGAGGCCAAATCATAGAAAGGTGAGGAACCCAGAACATGTGGCCTAAACCAGAGGACCCACATCTCCAAGGGGCTTGGAGTGAGGCAGGAAGGAGTAGCCTCACAACACAGGGCCCATAGAATAAAAAATGTGAGGAATCCAACAGTTGGAACCTCTCAGCAGGCGGCCAAGAGCACGGAGTCTATGGGATCCAGGCCGCAGTGAACTTACAGCTGAGGGCCCACATCATGAAACTGTGAGCAACCCAGGCGTTGGGACCTCAGAACAGAAGGCCCACATGCCCATGGGGATGGGAACCTGGCAGGAGTGTCCTCAAACCACTGGGCGCACATCAGAAAATTTTTGGATCCCAGGAGTTAGGGCCTGAAGCCAGAGTGACCTCATTACCAAGGGGAGTAGACCGCCAGCAGGCACCAACTCCCAACTGAGGGCCCACGTCGCCAAGGTGACGTGTGCCAGCCAGGCAGGAGTGACCTCAGCGCAGAGATCCCACGTCACGGAAGTGTGAGGAACCCAACCAGGATCAGATTCTCACCAGAGGGCCCACATCACCAAGGGGATGGGAACCAGGCAAGAGTGTCCTCACACCAGTGGGGCCACATCAGCGAAAGTTGAGGAACCCAGCACATGTGGCCTCAAACAAGGGGACACACATCACAAAGGGTCTGGCAGTGAGGCATGCAGGAGGAGACTCAAAACAGAGGGCCCATAGAATAAAACATGTGAGGAATCCAGCAGTTGGAACCTCCAAGCAGGCGGCCCAGAGCACCGACGCTATGGGATACAGGCTGGAGTCAACTTACATCAGAGGGCCCACATCATGAAACTGTGAGCAACCCAGCCGTTGGGACATCAGAACAGAAGGCCCACATGCCCAAGGGGATGGGAACCTGGCAGGAGTGTCCTCGCACCACTGGGCGCACATCAGAAAATTTTTGGAACCCAGGAGTTAGGGCCTGAGGCCAGAGTGCCCTCATTACCAAGGGGAGTAGACCCCCAGCAGGCACCAACTCCCAACTGAGGGCCCACGTCGCCAAGGTGACGTGTGCCAGACAGGCAGGATTTACCTCATAGCAGAGGGCACACCTCACAGAAGGGTCAGGAACCCAGCCAGGATCAGACTCTCACCAGAGTGCCCACATCACCAAGGGGATGGGAACCAGGCAGGAGTGTCCTCAAACCAGTAGGGCCACATCACTAAAAGGTGAGGAGACCGGCACATGTGGCTTCAAACCAGAGTACCTATATCACCAAGGGGCTGGGAGTGACGCAGGCTGGAGGAGCCTCACAACACAGGTGTCAAAGAATAAAAAAGGTGAGGAATCCAGCAGTTGGAAACTCCCAGCAGGCAGCCCACAGCACAGAGGCCATGGGATCTAGGCCTGAGTGAACTAACACCAGAGAGCCAACATCATGAAACTGTGAGCAACCAAGGCGTTGGGACCTCAGAGAAGAAGGCCCACATCCCCTTGGGCATGAGAACCTTACAGGGTTGTCCTGGCATCACTGGGCTCACATCAGAAAACGTGGGGAGCCCAGCAGTTAGAGCCTGACACCAGAGGGCCCTCATCAGGGAGGAGAGGAGGCTCCCAGCAGGCTACAACTGCCACCAGAGGGCCGACGTCACCAAAGCAATGAGAGCAAGCCAGGCAGGAGTTACCTCACAGCAGAGGGCCCACTTCACGGAAGGGTGAGGAACCCAGACAGGATCAGATTATCACCAGAGGACTCACATCAGCAAGGGGATCGGAACCAGGCAGGAGTGTCCTCACACCAGTGTGGCCACATCATAGAAAGGTGAGGATCCGGGAACATGTGTCCTAAACCAGAAGACCCACATCTCCAAGGGGCTCGGAGCGAGGCAGGCAGGAGTAGCCTCACAACACAGGGCCCATAGAATAAAAAATGTGAGGAATCCAGCAGTTGGAACCTCCCAGCAGGCGGCCCAGAGCACCGAGTCTATGTGATCCAGGCCACAGTGAACACACAGCAGAGGACCCACATCATGAAACTCTGAGCAACCCAGGCGTTGGGACCTCAGAGCAGAAGGCCCACATCCCCATGGGGATGGGAACTTGGCAGGAGTGTCCTCGCACCACTTAGCACGTATCATAAAATGTGGGTGCCCAGCAGTTATGGCCTGACGCCAGAGGGCCCTCATGACTGACGGGAGGAAGCTCCCAGCAGGCTCCAACTGCCACCAAAGGGCCGACGTCACCAAGGCGGGGTGTGCCAGCCAGGCAGTAGTGACCTCAGAGCAGAGTGCCCACCTCACAGAAGTTGAGGATCCCAACGAAGATCAGACTCAGCAGAGGGCCCACATCACCAAGGGGTTGGGAACCAGGCAGGAGTGTTCTCACACCAATGGACCCACATCATCAAAAGGGGAGGGACCCAGCACACGTGGCCTCAAACCAGAGAACACACATCACCAAGGGGCTGGGTGTGAGGCAGGCAGGAGGAGCCTCAAAACAGAGTCCCTATAGAATAAAAAAGTAAGGAATCCCGCAGTTGGAACCTCCCAGCAGGCGGCCAGGAGCAGGGAGGCTATGGGATCCAGGCCTGAGTGAATTCACAACAGAGGGCCCTCATCATGATACTGTGAGCAACACAGGCGTTGGGACCTCAGAGCTGAAGGCCCACATTCCCATGTGGTTGGGAACCTGCCAGCAGTGTACTCGCACCACAGGGCGCACATCAGAAAATTTGGGAGCCAGGAGTTAGGGCCTGACGCCAGAGGGCCCTCATTACCGAGGGGAGGAGACTCCAAGCAGGCACCAACTCCCAACTGAGGGCACACGTCACCAAGGTAACGTTTGCCAGCCAGGCAGGAGTGACCTCGCAGCAGAGGGCCTACCTCACAGAAAGGTGAGCAACCAAGCCAGGATAAGACTCTCACCAGAGGGCCCACATCACCAAGGGGATCGGAACCAGGCAGGAGTGTCCTCACACCAGTGCGGTCACATCATAGAAAGGTGAGGAACCCAGCACATGTGGCCTAAACCAGAGGACCCACATGTCCAATGGCCTCGGAGTGAGGTAGGCAGGAGTAGCCACACAACACAGGGCCCATAGAATAAAAAAGGTGAGGAAACCAGCAGTAGGAACCTGCCAGCAGGCAGCCCAGAGCACCGAGACTATGGGATCCAGACCACAGTGAACACAGAGCAGAGGGCCACATCATGAAACTGTGAGCAACCCAGACGTTGGGACCTCAGAGCACAAGGCCCACATCCCAATAGGGATGGGAACCTGGCAGGAGTGTCCTCACACCACTTGGCATGTATCAGAATATGTGGGTACCCAGCAGTTAGGGCCTGACGCCAGAAGGCCCTCATCACCGAGGGAAGGAGGCTCTCAGCAGGCTCCAACTGCCACCAGAGTGCCAACGTCGCCATGGAGGTGTGTGCAAGCCAGGCAGGAGTGACCTCAGAGCAGAGGGCCCACCTCACAGAAGTGTGAGGAACCCAATCAGGATCAGACTCTCACCAGAGGGCCCACATCACCAAGGGGATGGGAACCAGGCAGGAGTGTCCTCACACCAGTGGGGCCACATCACTAAAAGGTGAGGCAACCGGCACATGTGGCCTCAAACCAGAGGACCTACATCAACAAGGGGCTCGCAGTGAGGCAGGCAGGAGGAGCCTCACAACACAGGGACCGAAGTATAAAAATGGTGAGGAATCCTGCAGTTGGAACCTCCCAGCAGGCGGCCCAGAGCACAGAGTCTATGGGATCTAAGCCTGATGAACTAACCCCAGGGAGCCAACATCATGAAACTGTGAGCAACCCAGGCACTGGGACAAGAGAACAGAAGGCACACATCCCCATGGGGATGGGAACCTTACAAGAGTGTCCTGGCATCACTGGGCTCACATCAGAAAACGTGTGGAGCCCAGCAGTTAGAGCCTGACCCCAGAGGGCCCTCATCACGTAGGAGAGGAGGTTCCCAGCAGGCTCCAACTGCCACCAGAGGGCCGAGCTCACCAAGGCAACTTGTGCCAGCCAGGCAGGAATTGCCTCAGAGAGAGGGCCCACCTCACAGAAGGGTGAGGAACCCAGCCAGGATCAGACTATCACCAGAGGACTCACATCACCAAGGGGATCGGAACCAGGCAGGAGTGTCCTCACACCAGTGTGGCCAAATCATAGAAAGGTGAGGAACACGGAACATGTGGCCTAAACCAGAGGACCCACATCTCCAAGGGGCTCGGAGTGAGGCAGGCAGGAGGAGCCTCACAACACAGGGCCCCTAGAATAAAAACTGTGAGGAATCCAGCATTTGGAACCTCCCAACAGGCGGCAAAGTGCAGCGAGGCTATGGGATCCCGGCCGGGGTGAACTCACAACAGAGGGCCCTCATCATGAAACTGTGAGCAACCCAGCCTTTGGGACCACAGAGCAGAAGGCCCACATTCCCATGAGGTTGGGAACCTGGCAGGAGTGTACTCACACCACAGGGCACACATCAGAAAATTTTGGGAGCCCAGGAGTTAGGGCCTGACGCCAGAGGGCCCTCATTACTGAGGGGAGGAGACTCCCAGAAGGCACCAGCTCCCAACTGAGGGCACACGTCGCCAAGGTGACGTGTGCCAGCCAGGCAGGAGTGACCTCTGAGCAGAGGGCCTACGTCACAGAAGGGTGAGGAACCCAGCCAGTATAAGACTCTCCCCAGAGGGCCCATATAACCAAGGGGATCGGAACGAGGCAGGAGTGTCCTCACACCAGTGAGGCCAAATCATAGAAAGGTGAGGAACCCAGAACATGTGGCCTAAACCAGAGGACCCACATCTCCAAGGGGCTTGGAGTGAGGCAGGAAGGAGTAGCCTCACAACACAGGGCCCATAGAATAAAAAATGTGAGGAATCCAACAGTTGGAACCTCTCAGCAGGCGGCCAAGAGCACGGAGTCTATGGGATCCAGGCCGCAGTGAACTTACAGCTGAGGGCCCACATCATGAAACTGTGAGCAACCCAGGCGTTGGGACCTCAGAACAGAAGGCCCACATGCCCATGGGGATGGGAACCTGGCAGGAGTGTCCTCAAACCACTGGGCGCACATCAGAAAATTTTTGGATCCCAGGAGTTAGGGCCTGAAGCCAGAGTGACCTCATTACCAAGGGGAGTAGACCGCCAGCAGGCACCAACTCCCAACTGAGGGCCCACGTCGCCAAGGTGACGTGTGCCAGCCAGGCAGGAGTGACCTCAGCGCAGAGATCCCACGTCACGGAAGTGTGAGGAACCCAACCAGGATCAGATTCTCACCAGAGGGCCCACATCACCAAGGGGATGGGAACCAGGCAAGAGTGTCCTCACACCAGTGGGGCCACATCAGCGAAAGTTGAGGAACCCAGCACATGTGGCCTCAAACAAGGGGACACACATCACAAAGGGTCTGGCAGTGAGGCATGCAGGAGGAGACTCAAAACAGAGGGCCCATAGAATAAAAAATGTGAGGAATCCAGCAGTTGGAACCTCCAAGCAGGCGGCCCAGAGCACCGACGCTATGGGATACAGGCTGGAGTCAACTTACATCAGAGGGGCCACATCATGAAACTGTGAGCAACCAAGCCGTTCGGACATCAGAACAGAAGGCCCACATGCCCAAGGGGATGGGAACCTGGCAGGAGTGTCCTCGCACCACTGGGCGCACATCAGAAAATTTTTGGAACCCAGGAGTTAGGGCCTGAGGCCAGAGTGCCCTCATTACCAAGGGGAGTAGACCCCCAGCAGGCACCAACTCCCAACTGAGGGCCCACGTCGCCAAGGTGACGTGTGCCAGACAGGCAGGATTTACCTCACAGCAGAGGGCACACCTCACAGAAGGGTCAGGAACCCAGCCAGGATCAGACTCTCACCAGAGTGCCCACATCACCAAGGGGGTGGGAACCAGGCAGGAGTGTCATCAAACCAGTAGGGCCACATCACTAAAAGGTGAGGAGACCGGCACATGTGGCTTCAAACCAGAGTACCTACATCACCAAGGGGCTGGGAGTGACGCAGGCTGGAGGAGCCTCACAACACAGGTGTCAAAGAATAAAAAAGTGAGGAATCCAGCAGTTGGAAACTCCCAGCAGGCAGCCCACAGCACAGAGGCCATGGGATCTAGGCCTGAGTGAACTAACACCAGAGAGCCAACATCATGAAACTGTGAGCAACCAAGGCGTTGGGACCTCAGAGCAGAAGGCCCACATCCCCTTGAGGATGAGAACCTTACAGGATTGTCCTGGCATCACTGGGCTCACATCAGAAAACGTGGGGAGCCCAGCAGTTAGAGCCTGACACCAGAGGGCCCTCATCAGGGAGGAGAGGAGGCTCCCAGCAGGCTACAACTGCCACCAGAGGGCCGACGTCAACAAAGCAATGAGAGCAAGCCAGGCAGGAGTTACCTCACAGCAGAGGGCCCACTTCACAGAAGGGTGAGGAACCCAGACAGGATCAGATTATCACCAGAGGACTCACATCAGCAAGGGGATCGGAACCAAGCAGGAGTGTCCTCACACCAGTGTGGCCACATCATAGAAAGGTGAGGATCCGGGAACATGTGTCCTAAACCAGAAGACCAACATCTCCAAGGGGCTCAGAGTGAGGCAGGCAGGAGTAGCCTCACAACACAGGGCCCATAGAATAAAAAATGTGAGGAATCCAGCAGTTGGAACCTCCCAGCAGGCGGCCCAGAGCACCGAGTCTATGTGATCCAGGCCACAGTGAACACACAGCAGAGGACCCACATCATGAAACTCTGAGCAACCCAGGCGTTGGGACCTCAGAGCAGAAGGCCCACATCCCCATGGGGATGGGAACTTGGCAGGAGTGTCCTCGCACCACTTAGCACGTATCATAAAATGTGGGTGCCCAGCAGTTATGGCCTGACGCCAGAGGGCCCTCATGACTGACGGGAGGAAGCTCCCAGCAGGCTCCAACTGCCACCAAAGGGCCGACGTCACCAAGGCGGGGTGTGCCAGCCAGGCAGTAGTGACCTCAGAGCAGAGTGCCCACCTCACAGAAGTTGAGGATCCCAACGAAGATCAGACTCAGCAGAGGGCCCACATCACCAAGGGGTTGGGAACCAGGCAGGAGTGTTCTCACACCAATGGACCCACATCATCAAAAGGGGAGGGACCCAGCACACGTGGCCTCAAACCAGAGAACACACATCACCAAGGGGCTGGGTGTGAGGCAGGCAGGAGGAGCCTCAAAACAGAGTCCCTATAGAATAAAAAAGGTAAGGAATCCCGCAGTTGGAACCTCCCAGCAGGCGGCCAGGAGCAGGGAGGCTATGGGATCCAGGCCTGAGTGAATTCACAACAGAGGGCCCTCATCATGATACTGTGAGCAACACAGGCGTTGGGACCTCAGAGCTGAAGGCCCACATTCCCATGTGGTTGGGAACCTGCCAGCAGTGTACTCGCACCACAGGGCGCACATCAGAAAATTTGGGAGCCAGGAGTTAGGGCCTGACGCCAGAGGGCCCTCATTACCGAGGGGAGGAGACTCCAAGCAGGCACCAACTCCCAACTGAGGGCACACGTCACCAAGGTAACGTTTGCCAGCCAGGCAGGAGTGACCTCGCAGCAGAGGGCCTACCTCACAGAAAGGTGAGCAACCAAGCCAGGATAAGACTCTCACCAGAGGGCCCACATCACCAAGGGGATCGGAACCAGGCAGGAGTGTCCTCACACCAGTGCGGTCACATCATAGAAAGGTGAGGAACCCAGCACATGTGGCCTAAACCAGAGGACCCACATGTCCAATGGCCTCGGAGTGAGGTAGGCAGGAGTAGCCACACAACACAGGGCCCATAGAATAAAAAAGGTGAGGAAACCAGCAGTAGGAACCTACCAGCAGGCAGCCCAGAGCACCGAGACTATGGGATCCAGACCACAGTGAACACAGAGCAGAGGGCCACATCATGAAACTGTGAGCAACCCAGACGTTGGGACCTCAGAGCACAAGGCCCACATCCCAATAGGGATGGGAACCTGGCAGGAGTGTCCTCACACCACTTGGCATGTATCAGAATATGTGGGTACCCAGCAGTTAGGGCCTGACGCCAGAAGGCCCTCATCACCGAGGGAAGGAGGCTCTCAGCAGGCTCCAACTGCCACCAGAGTGCCAACGTCGCCATGGAGGTGTGTGCAAGCCAGGCAGGAGTGACCTCAGAGCAGAGGGCCCACCTCACAGAAGTGTGAGGAACCCAATCAGGATCAGACTCTCACCAGAGGGCCCACATCACCAAGGGGATGGGAACCAGGCAGGAGTGTCCTCACACCAGTGGGGCCACATCACTAAAAGGTGAGGCAACCGGCACATGTGGCCTCAAACCAGAGGACCTACATCAACAAGGGGCTCGCAGTGAGGCAGGCAGGAGGAGCCTCACAACACAGGGACCGAAGTATAAAAATGGTGAGGAATCCTGCAGTTGGAACCTCCCAGCAGGCGGCCCAGAGCACAGAGGCTATGGGATCTAAGCCTGGTGAACTAACCCCAGGGAGCCAACATCATGAAACTGTGAGCAACCCAGGCGCTGGGACAAGAGAACAGAAGGCACACATCCCCATGGGGATGGGAACCTTACAAGAGTGTCCTGGCATCACTGGGCTCACATCAGAAAACGTGTGGAGCCCAGCAGTTAGAGCCTGACCCCAGAGGGCCCTCATCACGTAGGAGAGGAGGTTCCCAGCAGGCTCCAACTGCCACCAGAGGGCCGAGCTCACCAAGGCAACTTGTGCCAGCCAGGCAGGAATTGCCTCAGAGAGAGGGCCCACCTCACAGAAGGGTGAGGAACCCAGCCAGGATCAGACTATCACCAGAGGACTCACATCACCAAGGGGATCGGAACCAGGCAGGAGTGTCCTCACACCAGTGTGGCCAAATCATAGAAAGGTGAGGAACCCGGAACATGTGGCCTAAACCAGAGGACCCACATCTCCAAGGGGCTCGGAGTGAGGCAGGCAGGAGGAGCCTCACAACACAGGGCCCGTAGAATAAAAAATGTGAGGAATCCAGCATTTGGAACCTCCCAACAGGCGGCAAAGTGCAGCGAGGCTATGGGATCCCGGCCGGGGTGAACTCACAACAGAGGGCCCTCATCATGAAACTGTGAGCAACCCAGCCTTTGGGACCACAGAGCAGAAGGCCCACATTCCCATGAGGTTTGGAACCTGGCAGCAGTGAACTCACACCACAGGGCACACATCAGAAAATTTTGGGAGCCCAGGAGTTAGGGCCTGACGCCAGAGGGCCCACATTACTGAGGTGAGGAGACTCCCAGAAGGCACCAGCTCCCAACTGAGGGCACACGTCGCCAAGGTGACGTGTGCCAGCCAGGCAGGAGTGACCTCTGAGCAGAGGGCCTACGTCACAGAAGGGTGAGGAACCCAGCCAGTATAAGACTCTCCCCAGAGGGCCCATATAACCAAGGGGATCGGAACGAGGCAGGAGTGTCCTCACACCAGTGAGGCCAAATCATAGAAAGGTGAGGAACCCAGAACATGTGGCCTAAACCAGAGGACCCACATCTCCAAGGGGCTTGGAGTGAGGCAGGAAGGAGTAGCCTCACAACACAGGGCCCATAGAATAAAAAATGTGAGGAATCCAACAGTTGGAACCTCTCAGCAGGCGGCCAAGAGCACGGAGTCTATGGGATCCAGGCCGCAGTGAACTTACAGCTGAGGGCCCACATCATGAAACTGTGAGCAACCCAGGCGTTGGGACCTCAGAACAGAAGGCCCACATGCCCATGGGGATGGGAACCTGGCAGGAGTGTCCTCAAACCACTGGGCGCACATCAGAAAATTTTTGGATCCCAGGAGTTAGGGCCTGAAGCCAGAGTGACCTCATTACCAAGGGGAGTAGACCGCCAGCAGGCACCAACTCCCAACTGAGGGCCCACGTCGCCAAGGTGACGTGTGCCAGCCAGGCAGGAGTGACCTCAGCGCAGAGATCCCACGTCACGGAAGTGTGAGGAACCCAACCAGGATCAGATTCTCACCAGAGGGCCCACATCACCAAGGGGATGGGAACCAGGCAAGAGTGTCCTCACACCAGTGGGGCCACATCAGCGAAAGTTGAGGAACCCAGCACATGTGGCCTCAAACAAGGGGACACACATCACAAAGGGTCTGGCAGTGAGGCATGCAGGAGGAGACTCAAAACAGAGGGCCCATAGAATAAAAAATGTGAGGAATCCAGCAGTTGGAACCTCCAAGCAGGCGGCCCAGAGCACCGACGCTATGGGATACAGGCTGGAGTCAACTTACATCAGAGGGCCCACATCATGAAACTGTGAGCAACCCAGCCGTTGGGACATCAGAACAGAAGGCCCACATGCCCAAGGGGATGGGAACCTGGCAGGAGTGTCCTCGCACCACTGGGCGCACATCAGAAAATTTTTGGAACCCAGGAGTTAGGGCCTGAGGCCAGAGTGCCCTCATTACCAAGGGGAGTAGACCCCCAGCAGGCACCAACTCCCAACTGAGGGCCCACGTCGCCAAGGTGACGTGTGCCAGACAGGCAGGATTTACCTCATAGCAGAGGGCACAACTCACAGAAGGGTCAGGAACCCAGCCAGGATCAGACTCACACCAGAGTGCCCACATCACCAAGGGGATGGGAACCAGGCAGGAGTGTCCTCAAACCAGTAGGGCCACATCACTAAAAGGTGAGGAGACCGGCACATGTGGCTTCAAACCAGAGTACCTATATCACCAAGGGGCTGGGAGTGACGCAGGCTGGAGGAGCCTCACAACACAGGTGTCAAAGAATAAAAAAGGTGAGGAATCCAGCAGTTGGAAACTCCCAGCAGGCAGCCCACAGCACAGAGGCCATGGGATCTAGGCCTGAGTGAACTAACACCAGAGAGCCAACATCATGAAACTGTGAGCAACCAAGGCGTTGGGACCTCAGAGCAGAAGGCCCACATCCCCTTGAGGATGAGAACCTTACAGGATTGTCCTGGCATCACTGGGCTCACATCAGAAAACGTGGGGAGCCCAGCAGTTAGAGCCTGACACCAGAGGGCCCTCATCAGGGAGGAGAGGAGGCTCCCAGCAGGCTACAACTGCCACCAGAGGGCCGACGTCACCAAAGCAATGAGAGCAAGCCAGGCAGGAGTTACCTCACAGCAGAGGGCCCACTTCACTGAAGGGTGAGGAACCCAGACAGGATCAGATTATCACCAGAGGACTCACATCAGCAAGGGGATCGGAACCAGGCAGGAGTGTCCTCACACCAGTGTGGCCACATCATAGAAAGGTGAGGATCCGGGAACATGTGTCCTAAACCAGAAGACCCACATCTCCAAGGGGCTCGGAGCGAGGCAGGCAGGAGTAGCCTCACAACACAGGGCCCATAGAATAAAAAATGTGAGGAATCCAGCAGTTGGAACCTCCCAGCAGGCGGCCCAGAGCACCGAGTCTATGTGATCCAGGCCACAGTGAACACACAGCAGAGGACCCACATCATGAAACTCTGAGCAACCCAGGCGTTGGGACCTCAGAGCAGAAGGCCCACATCCCCATGGGGATGGGAACTTGGCAGGAGTGTCCTCGCACCACTTAGCACGTATCATAAAATGTGGGTGCCCAGCAGTTATGGCCTGACGCCAGAGGGCCCTCATGACTGACGGGAGGAAGCTCCCAGCAGGCTCCAACTGCCACCAAAGGGCCGACGTCACCAAGGCGGGGTGTGCCAGCCAGGCAGTAGTGACCTCAGAGCAGAGTGCCCACCTCACAGAAGTTGAGGATCCCAACGAAGATCAGACTCAGCAGAGGGCCCACATCACCAAGGGGTTGGGAACCAGGCAGGAGTGTTCTCACACCAATGGACCCACATCATCAAAAGGGGAGGGACCCAGCACACGTGGCCTCAAACCAGAGAACACACATCACCAAGGGGCTGGGTGTGAGGCAGGCAGGAGGAGCCTCAAAACAGAGTCCCTATAGAATAAAAAAGTAAGGAATCCCGCAGTTGGAACCTCCCAGCAGGCGGCCAGGAGCAGGGAGGCTATGGGATCCAGGCCTGAGTGAATTCACAACAGAGGGCCCTCATCATGATACTGTGAGCAACACAGGCGTTGGGACCTCAGAGCTGAAGGCCCACATTCCCATGTGGTTGGGAACCTGCCAGCAGTGTACTCGCACCACAGGGCGCACATCAGAAAATTTGGGAGCCAGGAGTTAGGGCCTGACGCCAGAGGGCCCTCATTACCGAGGGGAGGAGACTCCAAGCAGGCACCAACTCCCAACTGAGGGCACACGTCACCAAGGTAACGTTTGCCAGCCAGGCAGGAGTGACCTCGCAGCAGAGGGCCTACCTCACAGAAAGGTGAGCAACCAAGCCAGGATAAGACTCTCACCAGAGGGCCCACATCACCAAGGGGATCGGAACCAGGCAGGAGTGTCCTCACACCAGTGCGGTCACATCATAGAAAGGTGAGGAACCCAGCACATGTGGCCTAAACCAGAGGACCCACATGTCCAATGGCCTCGGAGTGAGGTAGGCAGGAGTAGCCACACAACACAGGGCCCATAGAATAAAAAAGGTGAGGAAACCAGCAGTAGGAACCTGCCAGCAGGCAGCCCAGAGCACCGAGACTATGGGATCCAGACCACAGTGAACACAGAGCAGAGGGCCACATCATGAAACTGTGAGCAACCCAGACGTTGGGACCTCAGAGCACAAGGCCCACATCCCAATAGGGATGGGAACCTGGCAGGAGTGTCCTCACACCACTTGGCATGTATCAGAATATGTGGGTACCCAGCAGTTAGGGCCTGACGCCAGAAGGCCCTCATCACCGAGGGAAGGAGGCTCTCAGCAGGCTCCAACTGCCACCAGAGTGCCAACGTCGCCATGGAGGTGTGTACAAGCCAGGCAGGAGTGACCTCAGAGCAGAGGGCCCACCTCACAGAAGTGTGAGGAACCCAATCAGGATCAGACTCTCACCAGAGGGTCCACATCACCAAGGAGATGGGAACCAGGTAGGAGTGTCCTCACACCAGTGGGGCCACATCACTAAAAGGTGAGGCAACCGGCACATGTGCCTCAAACCAGAGGACCTACATCAACAAGGGGCTCGCAGTGAGGCAGGCAGGAGGAGCCTCACAACACAGGGACCGAAGTATAAAAATGGTGAGGAATCCTGCAGTTGGAACCTCCCAGCAGGCGGCCCAGAGCACAGAGTCTATGGGATCTAAGCCTGGTGAACTAAAACCAGGGAGCCAACATCATGAAACTGTGAGCAACCCAGGCGCTGGGACAAGAGAACAGAAGGCACACATCCCCATGGGGATGGGAACCTTACAAGAGTGTCCTGGCATCACTGGGCTCACATCAGAAAACGTGGGGAGCCCAGCAGTTAGAGTCTGACCCCAGAGGGCCCTCATCACGTAGGAGAGGAGTTTCCCAGCAGGCTCCAACTGCCACCAGAGGGCCGAGCTCACCAAGGCAACTTGTGCCAGCCAGGCAGGAATTGCCTCAGAGAGAGGGCCCACCTCACAGAAGGGTGAGGAACCCAGCCAGGATCAGACTATCACCAGAGGACTCACATCACCAAGGGGATCGGAACCAGGCAGGAGTGTCCTCACACCAGTGTGGCCAAATCATAGAAAGGTGAGGAACACGGAACATGTGGCCTAAACCAGAGGACCCACATCTCCAAGGGGCTCGGAGTGAGGCAGGCAGGAGGAGCCTCACAACACAGGGCCCATAGAATAAAAAATGTGAGGAATCCAGCATTTGGAACCTCCCAACAGGCGGCAAAGTGCAGCGAGGCTATGGGATCCCGGCCGGGGTGAACTCACAACAGAGGGCCCTCATCATGAAACTGTGAGCAACCCAGCCTTTGGGACCACAGAGCAGAAGGCCCACATTCCCATGAGGTTGGGAACCTGGCAGGAGTGTACTCACACCACAGGGCACACATCAGAAAATTTTGGGAGCCCAGGAGTTAGGGCCTGACGCCAGAGGGCCCTCATTACTGAGGGGAGGAGACTCCCAGAAGGCACCAGCTCCCAACTGAGGGCACACGTCGCCAAGGTGACGTGTGCCAGCCAGGCAGGAGTGACCTCTGAGCAGAGGGCCTACGTCACAGAAGGGTGAGGAACCCAGCCAGTATAAGACTCTCCCCAGAGGGCCCATATAACCAAGGGGATCGGAACGAGGCAGGAGTGTCCTCACACCAGTGAGGCCAAATCATAGAAAGGTGAGGAACCCAGAACATGTGGCCTAAACCAGAGGACCCACATCTCCAAGGGGCTTGGAGTGAGGCAGGAAGGAGTAGCCTCACAACACAGGGCCCATAGAATAAAAAATGTGAGGAATCCAACAGTTGGAACCTCTCAGCAGGCGGCCAAGAGCACGGAGTCTATGGGATCCAGGCCGCAGTGAACTTACAGCTGAGGGCCCACATCATGAAACTGTGAGCAACCCAGGCGTTGGGACCTCAGAACAGAAGGCCCACATGCCCATGGGGATGGGAACCTGGCAGGAGTGTCCTCAAACCACTGGGCGCACATCAGAAAATTTTTGGATCCCAGGAGTTAGGGCCTGAAGCCAGAGTGACCTCATTACCAAGGGGAGTAGACCGCCAGCAGGCACCAACTCCCAACTGAGGGCCCACGTCGCCAAGGTGACGTGTGCCAGCCAGGCAGGAGTGACCTCAGCGCAGAGATCCCACGTCACGGAAGTGTGAGGAACCCAACCAGGATCAGATTCTCACCAGAGGGCCCACATCACCAAGGGGATGGGAACCAGGCAAGAGTGTCCTCACACCAGTGGGGCCACATCAGCGAAAGTTGAGGAACCCAGCACATGTGGCCTCAAACAAGGGGACACACATCACAAAGGGTCTGGCAGTGAGGCATGCAGGAGGAGACTCAAAACAGAGGGCCCATAGAATAAAACATGTGAGGAATCCAGCAGTTGGAACCTCCAAGCAGGCGGCCCAGAGCACCGACGCTATGGGATACAGGCTGGAGTCAACTTACATCAGAGGGCCCACATCATGAAACTGTGAGCAACCAAGCCGTTGGGACATCAGAACAGAAGGCCCACATGCCCAAGGGGATGGGAACCTGGCAGGAGTGTCCTCGCACCACTGGGCGCACATCAGAAAATTTTTGGAACCCAGGAGTTAGGGCCTGAGGCCAGAGTGCCCTCATTACCAAGGGGAGTAGACCCCCAGCAGGCACCAACTCCCAACTGAGGGCCCACGTCGCCAAGGTGACGTGTGCCAGACAGGCAGGATTTACCTCATAGCAGAGGGCACACCTCACAGAAGGGTCAGGAACCCAGCCAGGATCAGACTCTCACCAGAGTGCCCACATCACCAAGGGGATGGGAACCAGGCAGGAGTGTCCTCAAACCAGTAGGGCCACATCACTAAAAGGTGAGGAGACCGGCACATGTGGCTTCAAACCAGAGTACCTATATCACCAAGGGGCTGGGAGTGACGCAGGCTGGAGGAGCCTCACAACACAGGTGTCAAAGAATAAAAAAGGTGAGGAATCCAGCAGTTGGAAACTCCCAGCAGGCAGCCCACAGCACAGAGGCCATGGGATCTAGGCCTGAGTGAACTAACACCAGAGAGCCAACATCATGAAACTGTGAGCAACCAAGGCGTTGGGACCTCAGAGCAGAAGGCCCACATCCCCTTGAGGATGAGAACCTTACAGGATTGTCCTGGCATCACTGGGCTCACATCAGAAAACGTGGGGAGCCCAGCAGTTAGAGCCTGACACCAGAGGGCCCTCATCAGGGAGGAGAGGAGGCTCCCGGCAGGCTACAACTGCCACCAGAGGGCCGACGTCACCAAAGCAATGAGAGCAAGCCAGGCAGGAGTTACCTCACAGCAGAGGGCCCACTTCAAAGAAGGGTGAGGAACCCAGACAGGATCAGATTATCACCAGAGGACTCACATCAGCAAGGGGATCGGAACCAGGCAGGAGTGTCCTCACACCAGTGTGGCCACATCATAGAAAGGTGAGGATCCGGGAACATGTGGCCTAAACCAGAGGACCAACATCTCCAAGGGGCTCAGAGTGAGGCAGGCAGGAGTAGCCTCACAACACGGGGCCCATAGAATAAAAAATGTGAGGAATCCAGCAGTTGGAACCTCCCAGCAGGCGGCCCAGATCACCGAGTCTATGTGATCCAGGCCACAGTGAACTCACAGCAGAGGGCCCACATCATGAAACTCTGAGCAACCCAGGCGTTGGGACCTCAGAGCAGAAGGCCCACATCCCCATGGGGATGGGAACTTGGCAGGAGTGTCCTCGCACCACTTAGCACGTATCATAAAATGTGGGTGCCCAGCAGTTATGGCCTGACGCCAGAGGGCCCTCATGACTGACGGGAGGAAGCTCCCAGCAGGCTCCAACTGCCACCAAAGGGCCGACGTCACCAAGGCGGGGTGTGCCAGCCAGGCAGTAGTGACCTCAGAGCAGAGTGCCCACCTCACAGAAGTTGAGGATCCCAACGAAGATCAGACTCAGCAGAGGGCCCACATCACCAAGGGGTTGGGAACCAGGCAGGAGTGTTCTCACACCAATGGACCCACATCATCAAAAGGGGAGGGACCCAGCACACGTGGCCTCAAACCAGAGAACACACATCACCAAGGGGCTGGGTGTGAGGCAGGCAGGAGGAGCCTCAAAACAGAGTCCCTATAGAATAAAAAAGGTAAGGAATCCCGCAGTTGGAACCTCCCAGCAGGCGGCCAGGAGCAGGGAGGCTATGGGATCCAGGCCTGAGTGAATTCACAACAGAGGGCCCTCATCATGATACTGTGAGCAACACAGGCGTTGGGACCTCAGAGCTGAAGGCCCACATTCCCATGTGGTTGGGAACCTGCCAGCAGTGTACTCGCACCACAGGGCGCACATCAGAAAATTTGGGAGCCAGGAGTTAGGGCCTGACGCCAGAGGGCCCTCATTACCGAGGGGAGGAGACTCCAAGCAGGCACCAACTCCCAACTGAGGGCACACGTCACCAAGGTAACGTTTGCCAGCCAGGCAGGAGTGACCTCGCAGCAGAGGGCCTACCTCACAGAAAGGTGAGCAACCAAGCCAGGATAAGACTCTCACCAGAGGGCCCACATCACCAAGGGGATCGGAACCAGGCAGGAGTGTCCTCACACCAGTGCGGTCACATCATAGAAAGGTGAGGAACCCAGCACATGTGGCCTAAACCAGAGGACCCACATGTCCAATGGCCTCGGAGTGAGGTAGGCAGGAGTAGCCACACAACACAGGGCCCATAGAATAAAAAAGGTGAGGAAACCAGCAGTAGGAACCTGCCAGCAGGCAGCCCAGAGCACCGAGACTATGGGATCCAGACCACAGTGAACACAGAGCAGAGGGCCACATCATGAAACTGTGAGCAACCCAGACGTTGGGACCTCAGAGCACAAGGCCCACATCCCAATAGGGATGGGAACCTGGCAGGAGTGTCCTCACACCACTTGGCATGTATCAGAATATGTGGGTACCCAGCAGTTAGGGCCTGACGCCAGAAGGCCCTCATCACCGAGGGAAGGAGGCTCTCAGCAGGCTCCAACTGCCACCAGAGTGCCAACGTCGCCATGGAGGTGTGTGCAAGCCAGGCAGGAGTGACCTCAGAGCAGAGGGCCCACCTCACAGAAGTGTGAGGAACCCAATCAGGATCAGACTCTCACCAGAGGGCCCACATCACCAAGGGGATGGGAACCAGGCAGGAGTGTCCTCACACCAGTGGGGCCACATCACTAAAAGGTGAGGCAACCGGCACATGTGGCCTCAAACCAGAGGACCTACATCAACAAGGGGCTCGCAGTGAGGCAGGCAGGAGGAGCCTCACAACACAGGGACCGAAGTATAAAAATGGTGAGGAATCCTGCAGTTGGAACCTCCCAGCAGGCGGCCCAGAGCACAGAGGCTATGGGATCTAAGCCTGGTGAACTAACACCAGGGAGCCAACATCATGAAACTGTGAGCAACCCAGGCGTTGGGACAAGAGAACAGAAGGCACACATCCCCATGGGGATGGGAACCTTACAAGAGTGTCCTGGCATCACTGGGCTCACATCAGAAAACGTGGGGAGCCCAGCAGTTAGAGCCTGACGCCAGAGGGCCCTCATCACGTAGGAGAGGAGGTTCCCAGCAGGCTCCAACTGCCACCAGAGGGCCGAGCTCACCAAGGCAACTTGTGCCAGCCAGGCAGGAATTGCCTCAGAGAGAGGGCCCACCTCACAGAAGGGTGAGGAACCCAGCCAGGATCAGACTATCACCAGAGGACTCACATCACCAAGGGGATCGGAACCAGGCAGGAGTGTCCTCACACCAGTGTGGCCAAATCATAGAAAGGTGAGGAACCCGGAACATGTGGCCTAAACCAGAGGACCCACATCTCCAAGGGGCTCGGAGTGAGGCAGGCAGGAGGAGCCTCACAACACAGGGCCCGTAGAATAAAAAATGTGAGGAATCCAGCATTTGGAACCTCCCAACAGGCGGCAAAGTGCAGCGAGGCTATGGGATCCCGGCCGGGGTGAACTCACAACAGAGGGCCCTCATCATGAAACTGTGAGCAACCCAGCCTTTGGGACCACAGAGCAGAAGGCCCACATTCCCATGAGGTTGGGAACCTGGCAGGAGTGTACTCACACCACAGGGCACACATCAGAAAATTTTGGGATCCCAGGAGTTAGGGCCTGTCGCCAGAGGGCCCTCATTACTGAGGGGAGGAGACTCCCAGAAGGCACCAGCTCCCAACTGAGGGCACACGTCGCCAAGGTGACGTGTGCCAGCCAGGCAGGAGTGACCTCTGAGCAGAGGGCCTACGTCACAGAAGGGTGAGGAACCCAGCCAGTATAAGACTCTCCCCAGAGGGCCCATATAACCAAGGGGATCGGAACGAGGCAGGAGTGTCCTCACACCAGTGAGGCCAAATCATAGAAAGGTGAGGAACCCAGAACATGTGGCCTAAACCAGAGGACCCACATCTCCAAGGGGCTTGGAGTGAGGCAGGAAGGAGTAGCCTCACAACACAGGGCCCATAGAATAAAAAATGTGAGGAATCCAACAGTTGGAACCTCTCAGCAGGCGGCCAAGAGCACGGAGTCTATGGGATCCAGGCCGCAGTGAACTTACAGCTGAGGGCCCACATCATGAAACTGTGAGCAACCCAGGCGTTGGGACCTCAGAACAGAAGGCCCACATGCCCATGGGGATGGGAACCTGGCAGGAGTGTCCTCGCACCACTGGGCGCACATCAGAAAATTTTTGGATCCCAGGAGTTAGGGCCTGAAGCCAGAGTGACCTCATTACCAAGGGGAGTAGACCGCCAGCAGGCACCAACTCCCAACTGAGGGCCCACGTCGCCAAGGTGACGTGTGCCAGCCAGGCAGGAGTGACCTCAGCGCAGAGATCCCACGTCACGGAAGTGTGAGGAACCCAACCAGGATCAGATTCTCACCAGAGGGCCCACATCACCAAGGGGATGGGAACCAGGCAAGAGTGTCCTCACACCAGTGGGGCCACATCAGCGAAAGTTGAGGAACCCAGCACATGTGGCCTCAAACAAGGGGACACACATCACAAAGGGTCTGGCAGTGAGGCATGCAGGAGGAGACTCAAAACAGAGGGCCCATAGAATAAAAAATGTGAGGAATCCAGCAGTTGGAACCTCCAAGCAGGCGGCCCAGAGCACCGACGCTATGGGATACAGGCTGGAGTCAACTTACATCAGAGGGCCCACATCATGAAACTGTGAGCAACCCAGCCGTTGGGACATCAGAACAGAAGGCCCACATGCCCAAGGGGATGGGAACCTGGCAGGAGTGTCCTCGCACCACTGGGCGCACATCAGAAAATTTTTGGAACCCAGGAGTTAGGGCCTGAGGCCAGAGTGCCCTCATTACCAAGGGGAGTAGACCCCCAGCAGGCACCAACTCCCAACTGAGGGCCCACGTCGCCAAGGTGACGTGTGCCAGACAGGCAGGATTTACCTCATAGCAGAGGGCACACCTCACAGAAGGGTCAGGAACCCAGCCAGGATCAGACTCTCACCAGAGTGCCCACATCACCAAGGGGATGGGAACCAGGCAGGAGTGTCCTCAAACCAGTAGGGCCACATCACTAAAAGGTGAGGAGACCGGCACATGTGGCTTCAAACCAGAGTACCTATATCACCAAGGGGCTGGGAGTGACGCAGGCTGGAGGAGCCTCACAACACAGGTGTCAAAGAATAAAAAAGGTGAGGAATCCAGCAGTTGGAAACTCCCAGCAGGCAGCCCACAGCACAGAGGCCATGGGATCTAGGCCTGAGTGAACTAACACCAGAGAGCCAACATCATGAAACTGTGAGCAACCAAGGCGTTGGGACCTCAGAGCAGAAGGCCCACATCCCCTTGAGGATGAGAACCTTACAGGATTGTCCTGGCATCACTGGGCTCACATCAGAAAACGTGGGGAGCCCAGCAGTTAGAGCCTGACACCAGAGGGCCCTCATCAGGGAGGAGAGGAGGCTCCCAGCAGGCTACAACTGCCACCAGAGGGCCGACGTCACCAAAGCAATGAGAGCAAGCCAGGCAGGAGTTACCTCACAGCAGAGGGCCCACTTCACAGAAGGGTGAGGAACCCAGACAGGATCAGATTATCACCAGAGGACTCACATCAGCAAGGGGATCGGACCCAGGCAGGACTGTCCTCACACCAGTGTGGCCACATCATAGAAAGGTGAGGATCCGGGAACATGTGGCTTAAACCAGAGGACCCACATCTCCAAGGGGCTCGGAGTGAGGCAGGCAGGAGTAGCCTCACAACACAGGGCCCATAGAATAAAAAATGTGAGGAATCCAGCAGTTGGAACCTCCCAGCAGGGGGCCCAGAGCACCGAGTCTATGTGATCCAGGCCACAGTGAACTCACAGCAGAGGACCCACATCATGAAACTCTGAGCAACCCAGGCGTTGGGGCCTCAGAGCAGAAGGCCCACATCACCATGGGGATGGGAAATTGGCAGGAGTGTCCTCGCACCACTTAGCACGTATCATAAAATGTGGGTGCCCAGCAGTTATGGCCTGACGCCAGAGGGCCCTCATGACTGACGGGAGGAAGCTCCCAGCAGGCTCCAACTGCCACCAAAGGGCCGACGTCACCAAGGCGGGGTGTGCCAACCAGGCAGTAGTGACCTCAGAGCAGAGTGCCCACCTCACAGAAGTTGAGGATCCCAACGAAGATCAGACTCAGCAGAGGGCCCACATCAACAAGGGGTTGGGAACCAGGCAGGAGTGTTCTCACACCAATGGACCCACGTCATCAAAAGGGGAGGGACCCAGCACACATGGCCTCAAACCAGAGAACACACATCACCAAGGGGCTGGGTGTGAGGCAGGCAGGAGGAGCCTCAAAACAGAGTCCCTATAGAATAAAAAAGGTAAGGAATCCCGCAGTTGGAACCTCCCAGCAGGCGGCCAGGAGCAGGGAGGCTATGGGATCCAGGCCTGAGTGAATTCACAACAGAGGGCCCTCATCATGATACTGTGAGCAACACAGGCGTTGGGACCTCAGAGCTGAAGGCCCACATTCCCATGTGGTTGGGAACCTGCCAGCAGTGTACTCGCACCACAGGGCGCACATCAGAAAATTTGGGAGCCAGGAGTTAGGGCCTGACGCCACAGGGCCCTCATTACCGAGGGGAGGAGACTCCAAGCAGGCACCAACTCCCAACTGAGGGCACACGTCACCAAGGTAACGTTTGCCAGCCAGGCAGGAGTGACCTCGCAGCAGAGGGCCTACCTCACAGAAAGGTGAGCAACCAAGCCAGGATAAGACTCTCACCAGAGGGCCCACATCACCAAGGGGATCGGAACCAGGCAGGAGTGTCCTCACACCAGTGCGGTCACATCATAGAAAGGTGAGGAACCCAGCACATGTGGCCTAAACCAGAGGACCCACATGTCCAATGGCCTCGGAGTGAGGTAGGCAGGAGTAGCCACACAACACAGGGCCCATAGAATAAAAAAGGTGAGGAAACCAGCAGTAGGAACCTGCCAGCAGGCAGCCCAGAGCACCGAGACTATGGGATCCAGACCACAGTGAACACAGAGCAGAGGGCCACATCATGAAACTGTGAGCAACCCAGACGTTGGGACCTCAGAGCACAAGGCCCACATCCCAATAGGGATGGGAACCTGGCAGGAGTGTCCTCACACCACTTGGCATGTATCAGAATATGTGGGTACCCAGCAGTTAGGGCCTGACGCCAGAAGGCCCTCATCACCGAGGGAAGGAGGCTCTCAGCAGGCTCCAACTGCCACCAGAGTGCCAACGTCGCCATGGAGGTGTGTGCAAGCCAGGCAGGAGTGACCTCAGAGCAGAGGGCCCACCTCACAGAAGTGTGAGGAACCCAATCAGGATCAGACTCTCACCAGAGGGCCCACATCACCAAGGGGATGGGAACCAGGTAGGAGTGTCCTCACACCAGTGGGGCCACATCACTAAAAGGTGAGGCAACCGGCACATGTGGCCTCAAACCAGAGGACCTACATCAACAAGGGGCTCGCAGTGAGGCAGGCAGGAGGAGCCTCACAACACAGGGACCGAAGTATAAAAATGGTGAGGAATCCTGCAGTTGGAACCTCCCAGCAGGCGGCCCAGAGCACAGAGGCTATGGGATCTAAGCCTGGTGAACTAACACCAGGGAGCCAACATCATGAAACTGTGAGCAACCCAGGCGTTGGGACAAGAGAACAGAAGGCACACATCCCCATGGGGATGGGAACCTTACAAGAGTGTCCTGGCATCACTGGGCTCACATCAGAAAACGTGGGGAGCCCAGCAGTTAGAGCCTGACGCCAGAGGGCCCTCATCACGTAGGAGAGGAGGTTCCCAGCAGGCTCCAACTGCCACCAGAGGGCCGAGCTCACCAAGGCAACTTGTGCCAGCCAGGCAGGAATTGCCTCAGAGAGAGGGCCCACCTCACAGAAGGGTGAGGAACCCAGCCAGGATCAGACTATCACCAGAGGACTCACATCACCAAGCGGATCGGAACCAGGCAGGAGTGTCCTCACACCAGTGTGGCCAAATCATAGAAAGGTGAGGAACCCGGAACATGTGGCCTAAACCAGAGGACCCACATCTCCAAGGGGCTCGGAGTGAGGCAGGCAGGAGTAGCCTCACAACACAGGGCCCGTAGAATAAAAAATGTGAGGAATCCAGCATTTGGAACCTCCCAACAGGCGGCAAAGTGCAGCGAGGCTATGGGATCCCGGCCGGGGTGAACTCACAACAGAGGGCCCTCATCATGAAACTGTGAGCAACCCAGCCTTTGGGACCACAGAGCAGAAGGCCCACATTCCCATGAGGTTGGGAACCTGGCAGGAGTGTACTCACACCACAAGGCACACATCAGAAAATTTTGGGAGCCCAGGAGTTAGGGCCTGACGCCAGAGGGCCCTCATTACTGAGGTGAGGAGACTCCCAGAAGGCACCAGCTCCCAACTGAGGGCACACGTCGCCAAGGTGACGTGTGCCAGCCAGGCAGGAGTGACCTCTGAGCAGAGGGCCTACGTCACAGAAGGGTGAGGAACCCAGCCAGTATAAGACTCTCCCCAGAGGGCCCATATAACCAAGGGGATCGGAACGAGGCAGGAGTGTCCTCACACCAGTGAGGCCAAGTCATAGAAAGGTGAGGAACCCAGAACATGTGGCCTAAACCAGAGGACCCACATCTCCAAGGGTCTTGGAGTGAGGCAGGAAGGAGTGGCCTCACAACACAGGGCCCATAGAATAAAAAATGTGAGGAATCCAACAGTTGGAACCTCTCAGCAGGCGGCCAAGAGCACGGAGTCTATGGGATCCAGGCCGCAGTGAACTTACAGCTGAGGGCCCACATCATGAAACTGTGAGCAACCCAGGCGTTGGGACCTCAGAACAGAAGGCCCACATGCCCATGGGGATGGGAACCTGGCAGGAGTGTCCTCGCACCACTGGGCGCACATCAGAAAATTTTTGGATCCCAGGAGTTAGGGCCTGAAGCCAGAGTGACCTCATTACCAAGGGGAGTAGACCGCCAGCAGGCACCAACTCCCAACTGAGGGCCCACGTCGCCAAGGTGACGTGTGCCAGCCAGGCAGGAGTGACCTCAGCGCAGAGATCCCACGTCACGGAAGTGTGAGGAACCCAACCAGGATCAGATTCTCACCAGAGGGCCCACATCACCAAGGGGATGGGAACCAGGCAAGAGTGTCCTCACACCAGTGGGGCCACATCAGCGAAAGTTGAGGAACCCAGCACATGTGGCCTCAAACAAGGGGACACACATCACAAAGGGTCTGGCAGTGAGGCATGCAGGAGGAGACTCAAAACAGAGGGCCCATAGAATAAAAAATGTGAGGAATCCAGCAGTTGGAACCTCCAAGCAGGCGGCCCAGAGCACCGACGCTATGGGATACAGGCTGGAGTCAACTTACATCAGAGGGCCCACATCATGAAACTGTGAGCAACCCAGCCGTTGGGACATCAGAACAGAAGGCCCACATGCCCAAGGGGATGGGAACCTGGCAGGAGTGTCCTCGCACCACTGGGCGCACATCAGAAAATTTTTGGAACCCAGGAGTTAGGGCCTGAGGCCAGAGTGCCCTCATTACCAAGGGGAGTAGACCCCCAGCAGGCACCAACTCCCAACTGAGGGCCCACGTCGCCAAGGTGACGTGTGCCAGACAGGCAGGGTTTACCTCATAGCAGAGGGCACACCTCACAGAAGGGTCAGGAACCCAGCCAGGATCAGACTCTCACCAGAGTGCCCACATCACCAAGGGGATGGGAACCAGGCAGGAGTGTCCTCAAACCAGTAGGGCCACATCACTAAAAGGTGAGGAGACCGGCACATGTGGCTTCAAACCAGAGTACCTATATCACCAAGGGGCTGGGAGTGACGCAGGCTGGAGGAGCCTCACAACACAGGTGTCAAAGAATAAAAAAGGTGAGGAATCCAGCAGTTGGAAACTCCCAGCAGGCAGCCCACAGCACAGAGGCCATGGGATCTAGGCCTGAGTGAACTAACACCAGAGAGCCAACATCATGAAACTGTGAGCAACCAAGGCGTTGGGACCTCAGAGCAGAAGGCCCACATCCCCTTGAGGATGAGAACCTTACAGGATTGTCCTGGCATCACTGGGCTCACATCAGAAAACGTGGGGAGCCCAGCAGTTAGAGCCTGACACCAGAGGGCCCTCATCAGGGAGGAGAGGAGGCTCCCAGCAGGCTACAACTGCCACCAGAGGGCCGACGTCACCAAAGCAATGAGAGCAAGCCAGGCAGGAGTTACCTCACAGCAGAGGGCCCACTTCACAGAAGGGTGAGGAACCCAGACAGGATCAGATTATCACCAGAGGACTCACATCAGCAAGGGGATCGGAACCAGGCAGGAGTGTCCTCACACCAGTGTGGCCACATCATAGAAAGGTGAGGATCCGGGAACATGTGGCCTAAACCAGAGGACCCACATCTCCAAGGGGCTCGGAGTGAGGCAGGCAGGAGTAGCCTCACAACACAGGGCCCATAGAATAAAAAATGTGAGGAATCCAGCAGTTGGAACCTCCCAGCAGGCGGCCCAGAGCACCGAGTCTATGTGATCCAGGCCACAGTGAACTCACAACAGAGGACCCACATCATGAAACTCTGAGCAACCCAGGCGTTGGGACCTCAGAGCAGAAGGCCCACATCCCCATGGGGATGGGAACTTGGCAGGAGTGTCCTCGCACCACTTAGCACGTATCATATAATGTGGGTGCCCAGCAGTTATGGCCTGACGCCAGAGGGCCCTCATGACTGACGGGAGGAAGCTCCCAGCAGGCTCCAACTGCCACCAAAGGGCCGACGTCACCAAGGCGGGGTGTGCCAGCCAGGCAGTAGTGACCTCAGAGCAGAGTGCCCACCTCACAGAAGTTGAGGATCCCAACGAAGATCAGACTCAGCAGAGGGCCCACATCACCAAGGGGTTGGGAACCAGGCAGGAGTGTTCTCACACCAATGGACCCACATCATCAAAAGGGGGGGGACCCAGCACACGTGGCCTCAAACCAGAGAACACACATCACCAAGGGGCTGGGTGTGAGGCAGGCAGGAGGAGCCTCAAAACAGAGTCCCTATAGAATAAAAAAGGTAAGGAATCCCGCAGTTTGAACCTCCCAGCAGGCGGCCAGGAGCAGGGAGGCTATGGGATCCAGGCCTGAGTGAACTCACAACAGAGGGCCCTCATCATGAAACTGTGAGCAACACAGGCGTTGGGACCTCAGAGCTGAAGGCCCACATTCCCATGTGGTTGGGAACCTGCCAGCAGTGTACTCGCACCACAGGGCGCACATCAGAAAATTTGGGAGCCAGGAGTTAGGGCCTGACGCCAGAGGGCCCTCGTTACCGAGGGGAGGAGACTCCAAGCAGGCACCAACTCCCAACTGAGGGCACACGTCACCAAGGTAACGTTTGCCAGCCAGGCAGGAGTGACCTCGCAGCAGAGGGCCTACCTCACAGAAAGGTGAGCAACCAAGTCAGGATAAGACTCTCACCAGAGGGCCCACATCACCAAGGGGATGGGAACCAGGCAGGAGTTCCTCAAACCAGTAGGGCCACATCACTAAAAGGTGAGGAGACCGGCACATGTGGCTTCAAACCAGAGTACCTACATCACCAAGGGGCTGGGAGTGACGCAGGCTGGAGGAGCCTCACAACACAGGTGTCAAAGAATAAAAAAGGTGAGGAATCCAGCAGTTGGAAACTCCCAGTAGGCAGCCCACAGCACAGAGGCCATGGGATCTAGGCCTGAGTGAACTAACACCAGAGAGCCAACATCATGAAACTGTGAGCAACCAAGGCGTTGGGACCTCAGAGCAGAAGGCCCACATCCCCTTGGGGATGAGAACCTTACAGGATTGTCCTGGCATCACTGGGCTCAGTCAGAAAACGTGGGGTGCCCAGCAGTTAGAGCCTGACGCCAGAGAGCCCTCATCACCTAGGAGAGGAGTCTCCCAGCAGGCTCCAACTGCTCCCAGATGGCCGACGTCACCAAGGCAACGGGAGCAAGCCAGGCAGGAGTTACCTAACAGAAGAGGGCCCAACTCAAAGAAGAGTGAGGAACCCAGCAAGGATCAGACTCCCACCAGAGGGCCCACATCACCAAGGCGATCGGATCCAGGCAGGAGTGGCCTCACACCAGTGTGGCCAAATCATAGAAAGTTGAGGAACCCAGAACATGTGGCCTAAACCAGAGGACCCACATCTCCAAGGGGCTCGGAGTGAGGCAGGCAGGACTAGCCTAACAACACAGGGCCCATAGATTAAAAAATGTGAGGAATCCAGCAGTTGGAACCTCACAGCAGGCGGCCCAGGGCACGGAGTCTATGGGATCTAGGCCGCAGTGAACTCACAGCAGAGGGCCCACATCATGAAACTCTGAGCAACCCAGCCTTTGGGACCTCAGAGCAGAAGGCCCACATCCCCATGGGAATGGGAATCGGGCAGGAGTGTCCACGCACCACTGGACACACATCAGAAAATTTTTGGAACCCAGGAGTTAGGGCCTGAAGCCAGAGTGCCCTCATTACCAAGGGGAGTAGACACCAAGCAGGCACCAACTTCCAACTGAGGGCCCCTGTCGCCAAGGTGACGTGTGCCAGCCAGGCAGCATTTACCTCACAGCAGAGGACCCACCTCTCAGAAGGGTGAGGAGCCCAACCAGGATCAGACTCTCACCAGAGGGCCCACATCACCAAGGGGATGGGAACCAGGAAGGAGTGTCCTCACACCAGTGGGGTCACATCAGCGAAAGGTGTGGAATCCAGCACATGTGGCCGCATACAAGGGGACACACATCAAGTAGGGGCTGGGAGTGAGACATGCAGGAGGAGACTCACAAGCGAGGGCCTATAGAATAAAAATGTGAGGAATCCAGCTCCTGAGAGCTCCAAGCAGGTGGCCCAGAGAACCTACGCTATGGGATACAGGCCGGAGTGAACACACAGCCGAGGGCCCACATCATGAAACTGTGAGCAACCCAGCCGTTTGGACATCAGAGCAGAAGTCCCACATCCCCATGGGGAGGGGAACCTGGCAGGAGTGTCCTCGCACCACTTAGTACGTATCAGAAAATGTGGGTACCCAGCAGTTAGGGTCTGACGCGACAGGGCCCTCATCACAGAGGCGAAGAGGTTCCCAGCATGCTCCAAATGCCACCAGAGGGCCGGCGTCACCAAGGCGGTGTGTGCCAGCCAGGCAGGAGTGACCTCAGAGCAGAGGGCCAAGCTCACGGAAGTGTGAGAAACCCAACCAGGATCAGACTCTCACCAGAGGGCCCACATCACCAAGGGGATGGGAACCAGGCAGGAATGTTCTGAGACCAGTGGGGCCACATCATTGAAAGGTGAGGAACCCAGCACATGTGGCCTCGAACCAGAAGACCCACATCAAAAAGGGGCTCGGAGTGAGGCAGGGAGGAGGTGTCTCACAACAAAGTGCACAAAGAAGAAAAAAGGTGAGGAATCCAGCAGTTGGAAGCTCCAAGCAGTTGTCCCAGAGCACCGAGGCTATGGGATCCATGCCGGAGTGAACTCACAGCAGAGGGCCCACATCCTGACACTGTGAGCAACCCAGCCGTTGTGACCCCAGAGCAGAAGGCCCAAAATCGCATGGGGATGGGAACCTGGCAGGAGTGTGCTCTCACCACTTAGCACGTATCAGAAAATATGGCTACCCAGCAGTTAGGGCCTGACACCAGAGTGTCCTCATCAGCGAGAGGAGAAGCCTCCCAGCACGCTCCAACTGTCAGCAGAGGGCTGACGTCACCAAGGTGGGGTGTGCCAGCCAGGCAGGAGTGACCTCAGGGCAGAGGGCCAACTTTACGGAACTGTGAGGAACCCAACCAGGATGAGACTCTCACCAGAGGGCCCACATCCCCAAGGGGATGGGAACCAGGCAGGAGTGTTCTCACTCCAGTGGGGCCACATTATTGAAAGGCGAGGAACCCACCACATGTGGCCTCAAACCAGAAGACCCACATCAACAAGAGGCTCAGAGTGAGGCAAGCAGGGTGTGTCTCACAACACACGGCTCATAGAAGAAAAAAGGTAAGGAATCCTGCAGTTGGAAGCTCCAAGCAGGTGGCCCAGATCACCGAGGCTATGGGATGCATGCTGGAGTGAACTCACAGCAGAGGGCCCACATCCTGACACTGTGAGCAACCCAGCCGTTAGCACCTCAGAACAGAAGGCACATATCTGCATGGGGATGGGAACCTGGCAGGAGTGTCATCGCACCAGTGGGCGCACATCAGAAAATGTGGGGAGCCCAGCAGTTAGGGCCTGACGCCAGAGGGCCCTCATCACCGACGGGAGGAGGCTCCCAGCACGTTCCAACTGCAACCAGAGGGCCCATGTGGCCAAGGCGACGTGTGCCAGCCAGGCAGGAGTGACCTCACAGCAGAAGGCCCACCTCCCAGAAGTGTGAGGAATCAAGCCAGTGTCAGACTCTCACCAGAGGGCCCACATCAACAAGAGGATGGGAACCAGTCAGGAGTGTCCTCACACCAGTGAGGTCACATACCTAAAATGTGAGGCAACCGGCACATGTGGCCTCAAACCAGAGGACCTACATCACCAAGGGGCTTGGAGTGAGGCAGGCAGGGGGAGTCTCACAACACAGGGCCCAAAGTATAAAAAAGGTGCGGAATCCAGCAGTTGTAACCTCCCAGCAGTCGGCCCAGAGCACAGAGGCTATGGGATCTAGGCCTGAGTGAACTAACACCAGAGAACCAACATCACGAAACTGTGAGCAACCCAGGCGTTGGGACCACAGAGCAGAAGGCCCACATCCCCATGGGGATGGGAAACTTACAGGAGTGTCCTGGCATCACTGGGCTCAGTCAGAAAACGTGGGGTGCCCAGCACTTAGAGCCTGACACTAGAAGGCCCTCATTACCTAGGAGTGGAGGCTCCCAGCAGGCTCCAACTGCCACCAGATGGACGAGGTCACCAAGGCAATGGGAGCAAGCCAGGCAGGAGTTACCTCACAGAAGAGGGCCCACCTCAAAGAAGGGACAGGGACCCAGCAAGTATCAGACTCTCACCAGAAGGCCCACAACACCAAGGGGATGGGAACCAGGCAGGAGTGTCCTCACACCATTGGGGCCACATCATCGAAAGGTGAGCGACCCAACACACGTGGCCTCAAGCCAGAGGACACACATCACCAAGGGTCTGGGAGGGAGGCAGGCAGGAGGAGCCTCAAAACAGTGGGCCCATAGAATAAAAAATGTGAGGAATCCCGCAGTTGGAACGTCCCAGCATGCGGCAAGGAGCAGCGAGGCTATGGGATCCCGGCCGGTGTGAACTCACAAAAGAGGGCCCTCATCATGAAACTGTGAACAACCCAGCCGTTGTGTCCACAGAGCAGAAGGCCCACATTCCCATGGGGTTGGGAACCTGGCAGGAGTGTACTCGCACCACAGGGCACACATCAGAAAATTTGGGAGCCCAGGAGTTAGGGCCTGACGCCAGAGGGCCCTCATTCCCGAAGGGAGGAATCTCCCAGCAGGCACTAAATCCCAAGTGAGGGCTCACGTCACCAAGGTGACGTGCGCCAGCCAGGCAGGAGTGACCTCACAGCAGAGAGCATACGTCACAGAAGGATGAGGAATGCAGCCAGGATAAGACTCTCACCAGAGGGCCCACATCACCAAGGGGATCGGAACCAGGCAGAAGTATCCTCACACCAGTGTGTCCAAATAATGGAAAGGTTAGGATCCCAGAACATGTGGCCTAAACCACAGGAACCACATCTCCAAGGTGCTCGGAGTGAGGCAGGCAGGACTAGCCTAACAACACAGGGCCCATAGATTAAAACATGTGAGGAATCCAGCAGTTGGAACCTTGCAGCAGGCGGCCCAGAGCACGGAGTCTATGGGATCCAGGCCAAAGTGAACTCACAGCAGAGGGCCCACATCATGAAACTGTGAGAAACCCAGCCGTTGGGACCTTAGAGCAGAAGGCCCACATCCCCATGGGGATGGGAACGTGGCAGGAGTGTCCTTGCACCACTTAGTACGTATTAGACAATGTGGGTACCCAGCAGTTAGGGCCTGACGCAAAAGGGCCCTCATCACTGAGGGGATGAGGCTCCCAGCATGCGCCAACTGCCACCAGAGGGCCGACGTCGCCAAGGTGGGGTGTACCAGCCAGGCAGGAGTGACCTCAGAGCATAGGGCCAAGCTCACAGAAGTGTGAGGAAACCAACCAGGATCAGACTCTCACCAGAGGGCCCACATCACCAAGGGGATGGGAACCAGGCAAGAGTGTGCTCACACCAGTGGGGCCACATCATTGAAAAGTGAGGAACCCAGCACATGTGGCCTCAAACTAGAAGAGCCACATCAAAAAGGGGCTCGGAGTGAGTCAGGCAGGAGATGTCTCACAACACAGGGCCCAGAGAAGAAAAAAGGTGAGGTATCCAGCAGTTGGAATCTTCCAGCAGGCGGCCCAGAGCACAGAGGCTATGGGATCCCGGCCTGAGTGAACTAACACCAGAGAGCCTATGTCATGAAACTGTGAGCAACCCAGGCGTTGGAACCACAGAGCAGAAGGCCCACATCCCCATGGGAATGGGAACCTTACATGAGTGTCCTGTTATCACTGGGCTCACATCAGAACACGTGGGGAGCCAAACAGTTACGGCCTGACGCCAGAGGGCCCTCATCACCAAGGGGAGTAGGCTCCCAATACGTTCCAACTGCCCCCAGAGGGCCAACGTCACCAAGGCAATGGGAAGCCAGGCAGGAGTTACCTCACAGCAGAGGGCCCACCTCACAGAAGTGTGAGGAACCCAGCCAGGATCAGGCTCTCACCAGAGGGCCCATATCACCAAGGAGATGAGAACCAGGTACAAGTATCCTCACACCAGTGGGGCCACATCATCAAAAGGTGAGGGACCCAGCACACGTGGCCTCTAATCAGAGGACACACATCAACAAGGGCCTGGGAGTGAGGCAGGCAGGAAGAGCCTCAAAGCAGAGGACCCATAGAATAAAGACGGTGAGGAATCCCACAGTTGGAACCTCCTAGCAGGCGGCCAGGTGTAGCGAGGCTATGGGATCCAGGCCGGGTGAACTCACAACAGAGGGCCCTCATCATGAAACTGTGAGAAACCCAGACGTTGGGACCTCAGTGCAGAAGGCCCACATTCCCATGGGGTGATTCTGGCAGGAGTGTACTCGCACCACATGGCGCACATCAGAAAATTTTGAGATCCCAGGAGTTAGGGCCTGACACCAGAGGGCCCCCATTACCGAGGGAAAGAGACTCCCAGCAGACACGAACACACAACTGAGGGCCCACTTTGCCAACTTGAAGTGTGCCAGCCAGGCAGGAGTGACCTCACAGCAGAGGGCCTACCTCACAGAAGGGTGAGGAACCCAGCAAGGATAAGGCTCTCGGCAGAGGGCCCATATCACCAAGGGGATCGGAACCACGCAGGAGTGTCCTAACACCAGTGTGGTCACATCATAGAAAGGTGAGGAACCCAGCACATGTGGCCTCAAACCAGAGGACCCACATCTACAAGGGGCTTGGAGTGAGGCAGGCAGGAGTAACCTCACAACACAGGGCCCATAGAACAAAAAAGGTGAGGAATCCAGTAATTGGAACCTCCCATCAGGCGGCCCAGGGCACCGAGTCTATGGGATCTAGGCCACAGTGAACTCACAGCAGAGGGCCCACATCATGATACTGTGAGCAACGCAGCCGTTGGGACCTCAGAGCACAAGGCCCACATCCCCATGGGGATGGGAACCTGGCAGGAGTGTCATCGCACCAGTGGGCGCACATCAGAAAATGTTGGGAGGCCAGCAGTTAGGGCCTGACGCCAGAGCGCCCACATCACCAAGGGGAGGAGGCTCCCAGCAGGCTCCAACTGCCACCAGAGGGCCGATGTCGCCAAGGCGGGGTGTGCCACCCAGGCAGGATTGACCTCAGAGCAGAGGGCCCACCTCACAGAAGTGTGATGAACCCAACCAGGATCAGACTCTCACCAGAGGGCCCATATCACCAAGTGGATGGGAACCAGACAGGAGTGCCCTCACACCAGTGGGGCCACATCATCGAAAGGTGTGGAACCCAGGACATGTGGCCTCAAACAAGGGGACACACATCACGAAGGGGCTGAGAGTGAGGCATGCAGGAGGAGACTCACAACAGACAGTCCATAGAATAAAAATGGTGAGGAATCCAGCAGTTGGAAGCTCCAAGCAGGTGGCCCAGAGCACCAAGGCTATGGAATCCATGTCGGAGGTTACTCACAGCAGAGGGCCCACATCCTGACACTGTGAGCAACCCACACGTTGGCACCTCAGAGCAGAAGGCCCACATCCGCATGGGGATGGGAAACTGGCAGGAGTGTCATCGCACCAGTGGGCGCACATCAGAAAATGTGGGGAGCCAGGCAGTTAGGGCCTGATGACAGAGGGCCCTCATCACCGATGGGAGGAGGCTCCCAGCCCGCTCCAACTGCAACCAAAGGGCCCACGTGGCCAAGGCGACGTGTGCCAGCCAGGCAGGAGTGACCTCACAGCAGAGGGCCCACCTCCCAGAAGTGTGAGGAATCCAGGCAGGATCAGACTCTCACCATAGGGCCCACATCACCAAGGGGATGGGAACCAGGCAGGAGTGTCCTCACACCAGTGGAGCCACATCACTAAAAGGTGAGGAAACCGGCACATGTAACCTCAAACCACAGGACCTACATCAAAAACGGGGTGGAGTGAGGCAGGCAGGAGGAGCCTCACAAAACAGGGCACAAAAAATAAAAAAGGTGAGGAATCCAGCAGTTCGAACCACACAGCAGGCTGCCCAGAACACAGAGGCTATGGGATCTAGGCCTGAGTGAACTAACACCAGAGAGCCAACACCATGAAACTGTAAGCAACCCAGGCGTTGGGACCTCAGAGCAGAAGGCCCACATGCCCATGGGGATGGGAACCTTACAGGAGTGTCCTGGCATCACTGGGCTCACATCAGAAAACGTGGGGAGCAAAGCAGTTAGAACCTGACGCCAGAGGGCACTCATCGCCGAGGAGAGGAGCCTCCCAGCAGGCTCCAACTGCCACCAGAGGGCTTACGTCTCCAAGGCAATGGGAGCAAGCCAGGCAGGAGTTACCGCACAGCATAGGGTCCACCTCACCGAAGGGTGAGGAACCCAGCAAGGATCAGACTCTCACCAGAGGGCCTACATCATCAAGGGGATGGGAACCAGGCAGGAGTTTCCTCACACCATTGGGGCCACATCATTTAAAGGTGAGGAAGCCAGCACATATGGTTTCAAACCAGAGGACACACATCACCAAGGGCGTGGGAGTGAGGCAGGTATCTGGACAGGCACATTTAACTCTCATTTCCCACCAGGAAGAGGAATTAACCAAAGGCTCAGCGTGCCCTGCCGGAATCAGATTATGGCCTGAAGCAATCCTGCGGTTTTGCGGCCAGCTCACAAAAAAGGGAGTTGAAGAAAGGAGCTCAGGGGCACTGTCATTCACAAACCTGCAGTTATGAATGACAGCTATTGTCCAAAAATATATTAAAATAAGACTGCGAGGCGCACTTGAAAGCGGGGCAAAATTTCAGGAAAATGATTTCAGGGAGTAGACTGGAATTGCACTTAAAGCATAGGAAAAGAGGCAGAATGTCGACAATGATGCACTTGGACAAAAAGAGCGTATGCGTTTTTTCTTGAATATATTCAGGAAAAAACGCATACGCGCTTTTTGGCCAAACAAGCAAGCGTGTAAAGGATATCTGCACTACAATGAAGTCTCACTGCCCTCCAGTCAAAAGGGCCATCTGAAAAAAGTGTAAAATCCTGAAATACAGGACCTGCCATGGAAAACAGGGAGCCTTGTTATGCTGATGTGCTGGATGTAAATTGCCAACAGCCACTCTGGGGAAGTGTATGGTGATTCCTGAAACACGTAGGAAACAAAGCAACACAGCCTATGGAACTTCCACTTATGGTCCTATAGCTTAGGGAAATTAAAATCAAAATCACACATCCACCCCAAACTTTGGGACGGCTCTGTTTACAAGAACCTCTTGTATGGTAAAAGTTAAATATCCCAGAAAGCGAAAAATGGATAAAGAATTTGTGGTACGTACGTACAATGGAATATCACTCAGCAATGAAATCTATGTCATCAGGCTCATAGCGGCATAATGAGTGGATTCAGGTACGATGATTCTACATGAAATAAGTCACACAGAAAAAGAAACATCATAAGATATCACTAAAACATGGAATGTAAACTTGGCTACACATGAACTGAATTATGAAAGAGAAAAGGATCTCAAATTCAGAAAACCAACTTATGCTTGCGTATGGGGAAAGGTGTGTTGGCGTGATGCATAAAACCAGAGATTGAAATTACCACACATACCGTTCCATAAGCCAAATAAATAATAGACAAGACCTACTACTTGCTCAGCGAAATGGAATCAACACCCCATATTCAACAACAAGCAATATACCTGACTAGTAAGAATCTTAAAACCCATGGATTTATATGTCTCTGTAACGGAATCAAACATGTGTAGAGCGGCCTAAATGCAGCAGTGAAAATCCGATAAATCCCATTATCAAAATAAATTTCAAAAACAAAACACAATGACAGTGAAATAGAGAACAATTCTTAAATAATTCATTCTGGGCTTGTGATGCAACCTGGATTTACCACATCTACACCCAGAGCTGGGTGAGACATAGGGCTGCACACTTCGGGCTGATAGCATTGGTGAGGTTCAGTGAGCAAACGCAGACCCTTTGAAGACATACTGCATGGTACCCATTCCATGGGTCCCAACTGTCCAGGTTTAAGGGATTCTTCCTTCAGCTAAAACATGCATGGGAAACCCAGAGTATGGACCACCGTGTGATTGTGGAACGTTTTCAATTGCATCTCAGTTTTCGAGCCCTGATACTCGCGTTCACCATTCCAGACGCTTTACTAACACTCTTCCCACTTGGAGAGTCAGTGCCTTGAACCTCCTGTTTGGCACAGTTTGCAATTTCAGTGGAAGATGAATAGGAATAGGGAGTACCAATGAGAGACTAGCTGTGGGTGTCTGCACTGGCAAATGTAATGCTCATTTCCCACCAGGAAGAGGAATTAACCAAAGGCTCAGCGTGCTCTGCCGGAAACAGATTAGGGCCTGAAGCAATCCTGCGGTGTTGCGTACAGCTCACAAGAAAGCGAGTTGAAGAAAGGAGCTCAGGGGTACTGTAATTCACAAACTTGCAGAGCTATAAATGACAGCTATCGTCCAAAAATATATTGAAGGAAGTCTGCAAAGAGCACTTGAAAGCGGGGCAGAATTTCAGGAAAGCGATTTCAGGGGGTAGACTGGAATTGCATTTAAAGCATAGGAAAAGAGGCAGAATGTCGACAATGATGCACTTGGCGAAAAAGGGCATATGCGTTTTTTCCTGAATATATTCAAGCAAAAACGCACATGCCCTTTATGGCCAACCAAGCAAGCGTGCTAAGGAAATCTGCACTACAACGAAGTCTCACTTCCCCCCGGTCAAAGGGCCATCTGAAAAAAGTGTAAAATACAGAAAGGCAGGACAGGCCATGGAGAACAGTTGGCCTTGTTACGCTGGTGGGCAGGATGTAAATTCCCAGCAGCCACTCTAGATAAGCGTATTGTTTTTCCGGAAACGTCTAAAAGACAAAGAAACAGAGCCTAGGGCACTTCCACTTATGGTCCAATAGCATAGGGAAATTAAAATCGAAAACACTCAGCCACCCCAAAATTTGGGACGGCTCTGTTTACAAGAATCTCATCTATGGTACAAGATAAATATCCCAGAAATCGAAAAATGGATAAACAAGTAGTGGTACCTAAGTATAATGGAATATCACTCAGCAATGAAATCTATGTCATCAGGCCCGTAGCAGCATAATGAGTGGATACAGATACGATGATTCTACGTGATATAAGTCACACAGAAAAAGAAACATGAGAAGTTATCACTAATACACGGAATGTAAACTTGGCTACACATGAACACATTTATAAAACAGAACAGGGACTCAAATTTAGAAAACCAACTTATGTTTGCTTAAGGGGAAAGGTGAGTTGGGGTGCTGCATAAAACCAGAGTTACAAATTAGAACAGATACCATTCCATATGTCAAATACGTAATAGTCAAGACATACCCCTTGCTCAACGAAATGGGCTAAACACCCTATATTCAACGCCTAGGAATACACCTCACTAGTAAGAATCTTCAAACCCATGGATTTATATGTCTCCATAAGAGAATCAAGCGTGTGTACAGCTGCATGAAGGCAGCAGAGAAAATCTGATAAATCCCATTATCAAAATGAATTTAAAAACCAAACACAATGACAGTGAAATAGAGAGCAATTCTTAAATAATTCATTCAGGGCTTGTGATGCAACCTGGATTTACCTCATCTAAACCCAGAGCTGAGTGTGACATAAGGTTGGACACTTCGGGCTGATAGCATTGGTGAGGTTCGATGAGCAAATGCAGACCATTTGAAGTCATACTGCATGGTACCCATTCCATGGGTCCCAACTCTCCAGGTTTAAGTGATTCTTCCTTCAGCTAAAGCATGCATGTGAAACCCACAGTATGGTGCACCGTGTGACCGGGAAACATTTTCAAATGCATCTCAGTTTTTGTCCCCTTTTACTCAGGTTCACAATTCCAGACCCTTTACTAACACTCTCCCCACTTGGAGAGTCAGTGCCTTTAACCTCCTGTTTGGCACAGTTTGCAATTTCTGCGCAAGATGAACAGGAATAGGGAGAACCAATGAGAGACTAGCTGTAGGTGTCTGCACGGGCAAATTTAACGCCCATTTCCAACCAGGAAGAGGAATTAACCAAAGGCTCATCATGCCGTGCAGGAACCAGATTAGGGCCTGAAGCAATACTGCAGGTTTGCGGCCAGCTCACAAGAAAGCGATTTGAAGAAAGGAGCTCAGGGGCACTGTAATTCACAAACCTGCAGAGTTATAAATGACAGCTATCGTCCGAAAATATATTGAAGGAAGGTTGCGAAGAGGACTTGAAAGCGGGGCAGAACTGCAGGAAAACGATTTCAGGGGGTAGACTGGAATTGCATTTAAAGCATAGGAAAAGAGGCAGAAGGTCGACAATGATGCACTTGGCCAAAAAGGGCGTATGCGTTTTTTCCTGAATATATTCAGGAAAAAACGCATACGCCCTTTTTGGCCAACCAAGCAAGCATGGTAAAGAAATCTGCACTACAATGAAGTCTCACTGCCCCCTAGGTTCAGATTCTCACCAGTGGGCCCACATCACCAAGGGGATGGGAACCAGGCAGGAGTGTCCCCACAGCAGTGGGGCCATATCAGTGAAAGGAGAGGAACCCAGCACACGTGGCATCAAACCAGAAGACACACATCAACAAGGGGCTGGGATTGAGGCAGGCAGGAAGAGCCTCAAAACAGAGGGCCCATAGAATAAAAAAGTTGAGGAATCCGGCAAATGGAACCTCCCAGCAGGCGGCCAGGAGCAGCAAGGCTATGGGATCCAGGCCTGAGTGAACTCACACAAGAGGGCTCACATCCTGACACTGTGAGCAACCCAGCCATTGGTACTTCAGAGCAGAAGTTCCACATACCCATGAGGATTGGAACCTATCAGGAGTGTCCTGGCATCACTGGGCTCACATCAGAAATCGTGGGGAGCCCAGCAGTTAGAGCCTGACGCAAGAGGGCCCTCATCACCTTGGAGAGGAGGGTACAAGAAGGCTCCAACTGCCACCAGAGGTCCGACGTCACCAAGGCAACTGGAGCAAGCCAGGCAGGAGTGACCTCACAGCATAGGGCCTACGTCACAGAAGGGTGAGGTACCCAGCCTGGATAAGACTCTCACCAGAGGGCACACATCACCAAGGGGATCAGAACCACGCAGGAGAAGCCTCACACCGGTGTGGCCAAATCATAGAAAAGTGAGGAAACCATAACATATGGCTTAAACCAGAGGACCCACATCAACAAGCAGCTCAGAGTGAGGCAGGCAGGAGGTGTCTCAAACAGAGGGCCCATAAAATAGAAAAGGTGAGGAATCTCACAGTTGGAACCTCCCAGCAGGCGGCAAGGAGCAGCGAGGCTATGGGATCCCGGCCGGTGTGAACTCACAACAGAGGGCACTCATCACGAAACTGTGAACAACCCAGGGGTTGGGACCACAGAGCAGAAGGCCCACATTCCCATGGGGTTGGGAACCTGTCAGGAGTGTACTTCCACCAGAGGGCACACATCAGAAAATTATGGGAGCCCAGGAGTTAGGGCCTGACGCCAGACGGCCCTCATTACCGAGAGGAGGAGACTCCCAGCAGGCACCAAATCACAACTGAGGTCCCACGTTGCCAAGGTGACGTGAACCAGCCAGGCAGGAGTGACCTCACAGCAGAGGGCCTACGCCACAGAAGTGTGAGGAAACCAGCCAGGATAAGACTCTCACCAGAGGGCACACATCACCAAGGGGATCGAATCCAGGCAGGAGTGGCCTGACACCAGTGTGGCCAAATCATAGAAAGGTGAGGAACCCAGAACATGTGGCCTAAACCAGAGGAACCACATCTCCAAGGAGCTCGGAGTTAGGCAGGCAGGACTAGTCTCACAACGCAGGGCCCATAGAATAAAATATGTGAGGAATCCAGCAGTTGGAACCTCCCAGCAGGTGGCACAGAGCACCCAGTCTATGGGATCCAGGCTGCAGTGAACTCACAGCAGAGGGCCCACATCATGAAACTTTAAGCAAACCAGCCGTTTGGACATCAGAGCAGAAGTCCCACATCCCCATGGGGATGGGAACCTGGCAGGATTGTCCTCTCACCACTTAGCACGTATCAGAAAATCTGGGTACCCAGCAGTTAGGGCCTGACACCAGAGGGTCATCATCACCAAGAGGAGAAGGCTCCCAGCACGCTCCAACTGCCGCCAGATGGCCGACGTCACCAAGGCGGGGTGTGCCAGCCAGACAGGAGTGACCTCAGGGTAGAGGGCCAACTTTACGGAACTGTGAGGAACCCAACCAGGATGAGGCTCTCACCAGAGGGCCCACATCACCAAGGGGATGGGAACCAGGCAGGAGTGTTCTCACTTCAGTGGGGCCAAATCATTGAAAGGCGAGGAACGCACCACATGTGGCCACAAACCAGAAGACCCACATCAACAAGGGGCTCAGAGTGAGGCAGGCAGGAAGTGTCTCACAACACACGGCCCATAGAAGAAAAAAGGTAAGGAATCTTGCAGTTGGAAACTCCAAGCAGTTGGCCCAGAGCACCGAGTCTATGAGATGCATGCCGGAGTGAACTCACAGCAGAGGGCCCACATCCTGACACTGGGAGCAACCCAGCCGTTGGCACCTCAGAACAGAAGGCCCAAATCCGCATGGGGATGGGAACCTGGCAGGAGTGTCATCGCACCAGTGGGCACACATCAGAAAATGTTGGGAGCCCAGCAATTAGGGCCTGACGCAATAGGGCCCTCATCACCGAAGGGAGGAGGCTCCCAGCACGCTCCAACTGCAACCAGAGGGCCCATGTGGCCAAGGCGACGTGTGCCAGCCAGGCAGGAGTGACCTCACAGCAGAGGGCCCACCTCCCAGAAGTGTGAGGAATCAAGCCAGGATCAGACTCTCCCCAGAGGGCCCACATCAACAAGAGGATGGGAACCAGTCAGGAGTGTCCTCACACCAGTGGGGCCACATACCTAAAAGGTGAGGCAACCGGCACATGTGGCCTCAAGCCAGAGGACCTACATCACCAAGGGGCCTGGAGTGAGGCAGGCAGGAGGAGCCTCACAACACAGGGCCCAAAGTATAAAAAAGGTGCGGAATCCAGCAGTTGGAACCTCTCAGGAGTTGGCCCAGAGCACAGAGGCTATGGGATCTAGGCCTGAGTGAACTAACACCAGAGAACCAACATCACAAAACTGTGGGCAACCCAGGCGTTGGGACCACAGAGCAGAAGGCCCACATCTCCATGGGGATGGGAACCTTACAGGAGTGTCCTGGCATCACTGGGCTCACATCAGAAATCATTGGGAACCCAGCAGTTGGAGCCTGATGCAAGAGGGCACTCATCAGCTTGGAGAGGAGGGTACCCTACACCTTGCTCAACGAGATGGACTAACAACCCTATATTCAACGCCTAGGAATACACCTCACTAGTAAGAATCTTCAAACCCATGGATTTATATGTCTCCATAAGAGAATCAAGCGTGTGTACAGCTGCATGAAGACAGCAGAGAAAATCAGATAAATCGCATTATCAAAATGAATTAAAAAACAAAACACAATGACAGTGAAATAGAGAGCAATTCTTAAATAATTCATTCAGGGCTTGTGATGCAACCAGGATTTACCTCATCTACATGCAGAGCTGAGTGAGACATAAGGCTGCATACTTCGGAGTGATAGCATTGGTGAGGTTCAATGAGCAAATGCAGACCCTTTGAAGTCATACTGCATGGTACCCATTCCATGGGTCCCAACTCTCCAGGTTTAAGGGATTCTTCCTTCAGCTAAAACATGCAAGGGAAACCCACAGTATGGTGAACGTGTGACCGGGAAACGTTTTCAAATGCATCTCAGTTTTCGTCCCCTTGTACTCGGGTTCACAATTCCAGACCCTTTAATAACACTCTCCGCACTTGGAGAGTCAGTGCCTTTAACCTGCTGTTTGGCAGAGTTTGCAATTTCTGCGCAAGATGAACAGGAATAGGGAGAAACAATGAGAGACTAGCTGTAGGTGTCTGCACGGGCAAATATAACGCTCATTTCCCACCAGGAAGAGGAATTAACCAAACGATCAGCATGCCGTGCCGGAACAAGATTAGGGCCTGAATCAATCCTGTGGGTTTGCGGTCAGCTCACAAGAAAGCGATTTGAAGAAAGGAGCTCAGGGACACTGTAATTCACAAGCCTGCAGAGTTATAAATGACAGCTATCGTCCAAAAATATATTGAAGGAAGGCTGCGAAGAGGACTTGAAAGCGGGGCAGAATTGCAGGAAAACGATTTCAGGGGGTGGACTGGAATTGCATTTAAGCATAGGAAAAGAGGCAGAACTTCGACAATGATGCACTTGGCCAAAAAGGGCGTATGCGTTTTTTCCTGAATATAATGCATACGCCCTTTTTGGCCAACCAAGCAAGCATGTTAAAGAAATCTGCACTACAGTGAAGTCTCACTGCTCCACGGTCAAAAGGGCTATCTGAAGAAAGTGTAAAATCCAGAAATGCAGCACAGGCCATGGAGAACAGGGAGCCTTGTTATGCTGATGGGTGGGATGTAAATTGCCAACAGCCACTCTGGAGAAGTGTATGGTGTTTCCTGAAACACCTAAAAAACAAAGCAACGGAGCCTACGGCACTTCCACTTATGGTCCTATAGCTCAGGGAAATTAAAATCAAAAACACAGAGCACCCCAAAGTTTCAGACGGCTCTGTTTACAAGAACCTCGTCTACGGTACAAGTTAAATATCCCAGAAAGCGAAAAATGGATAAAGAAGTTGTGGTACGTACGTACAATGGAATATCATTCACCAATGAAATCTATGTCATCAGAACCGTCGCGGCATAATGAGTGGATTCAGGTACGATGATTCTAAGTGAAAAAAGTCACACAGAAAATGAAACATCATAAGATATCAATAATACACGGAATGTAATCTTGGCTACACATGAACTGAATTACAAAACAGAACAGGGTCTCAAATTTAGAAAACCAACTTATGTTTGCTTAAGTGGAAACGTGAGTTGGGGTGTTGCATAAAACCAGAGATAGAAATTAGCACAGATACCAATTCATAAGTCAAATATGTAATAGTCAAGACCTACCCCTTGCTCAACGATATGAGCTAAACACCCTATATTAAACGCCTAGGAATACACCTGACTAGTAAGAATCTTCAAACCCATGGATTTATATGTCTCCATAAGAGAGTCAAGCGTGTGTACAGCTGCATGAAGGCAGCAGAGAAAATCCGATAAATCGCATTATCAAAATGAATTAAAAAACAAAACACAATGACAGTGAAATAGAGAGCAATTCTTAAATAATTCATTCAGGGCTTGTGATGCAACCTGGATTTACCACATCTACATCCAGAGCTGAGTGAGAAATAAGGTTGGGCACTTTGGGCTGATAGCATTGGTGAGGTTCGATGAACAAATGCAGACCCTTTGAAGGCATACTGCATGGTACCCAATCCATGGGTCCCAACTCTCCAGGTTTAAGGGATTCTTCCTTCAGCTAATACATGCATGTGAAACCCACAGTATGGTGCACCGTGTGACCGGGAAAAGTTTTCAAATGCATCGCAGTTTTCGTCCCCTTTTACTCGGGTTCAGCATTCCAGACACTTTACTAACACTCTCCCTACTTGTAGAGTCAGTGCTTTAACCTGCTGTTTGGCACAGTTTGCAATGTCTGCGCAAGATGAACAGGAATAGGGAGAACCAATGAGAGACTAGCTGTAGGTGTCTGCACGGGCAAATTTAACGCTCATTTCCCACCAGGAAGAGGAATTAACCAAAGGCTCAGCATGCCGTGCCGGAACCAGGTTGGGCCTGAAGCAATCCTGCGGGTTTGCGGCCAACTCACAATAAAGCGATTTGAAGAAAGGAGCTCAGGGGCACTGTAATTCACAAACCTGCAGAGTTATAAATGACAGCTATCGTCCAAAAATATATTGAAGGAAGGGTGCGAAGAGGACTTGAAAGCGGGGCAGAATTGCAGGAAAACGATATCAGGGGTTAGACTGGAATTGCATTTAAAGCATAGGAAAAGAGGAAGAACGTCGACAATGATGCACTTGGACAAAAAGGGCGTATGCGTTTTTTACTGAATATATTCAGGAAAAAACGCATACGCACTTTTTGGCCAACCAAGCAAGCATGCTAAAGAAATCTGCACTACAATGAAGTCTCACTGCCCCCCGGTCAAAAGGGCCATCTGAAAAAAGTGTAAAATCCAGAAACGCAGCACAGGCATGGAGAACAGGGAGCCTTGTTATGCTGATGGGTGGGATGTAAATTGCCAACAGCCACTCTGGAGAAGTGTATGGTGTTTCCTGAAACACCTAAAAAACAAAGCAACGGAGCCTACGGCACTTCCACTTATGGTCCTATAGCTTAGGGAAATTAAAATCAAAAACACACAGCCACCCCAAATCTTCAGACGGCTCTGTTTACAAGAACCTCGTCTACAGTACAAGTTAAATATCCCAGAAAGCGAATAATGGATAAAGAAGTTGTGGTACGTACGTACAATGGAATATCACTCAGCAATGAAATCTATGTCATCTGGCCCGTCGTGGCATAATGAGTGGATTCAGGTACGATGATTCTAAGTGAAATAAGTCACACAGAAAATGAAACATCATATCACTAATACACTGAATGTAATCTTGTCTACACATGAACTGAACTACAAAACAGAACAGGGTCTTAAATTTAAAAAACCAACTTATGTTTGCTTAAGGGGAAAGGTGAGTTGGGGTGCTGCATAAAACCAGAGATAGAAATTAGCACAGATACCATTCCATACGTCAAATATGTAATAGTCAAGACCTACCCCTTGCTCAACGAAATGGGCTAAACACACTATATTCAACGCCTAGTTATACACCTGACTAGTAAGAATCTTCAAACCCATGGATTTATATGTCTCCATAAGAGAATCAAGCGTGTGTACAGCTGCATGAAGGCAGCAGAGAAAATCCGATAAATCCCATTATCAACATGAATTACAAAAACAAAACACAAGGACAGTGAAAGAGAGAGCAATTCTTAAATAATTCATTCAGGGCTTGTGATGCAACCTGGATTTACCTCATCTACACCCAGAGCTGAGTGAGACATAAGGTTGGACAGTTCGGGCTGATAGCATTGGTGAGGTTCGATGAGCAAATGCAGACCCTTTGAAGTCATACTGCATGGTACCCATTCCATGGGTCCCAACTCTCCAGGTTTAAGGGATTCTTCCTTCAGCTAAAACATGCATGGGAAACCCACACTATGGTGCACTGTGTGACCGGGAAACGTTTTCAAATGCATCTCAGTTTTCGTCCCCTTTTACTCGGCTTCACATTTCCAGACGCTTTACTAACACTCTCCCCACTTGGAGAGTCAGTGCCTTTAACCTGCTGTTTGGCACAGTTTGCAATTTCTGCGCAAGATGAACAGGAATAGGGAGAACCAATGAGAGACTAGCTCTAGGTGTCTGCACGGGCAAATTTAACGCTCATTTCCAACCAGGAAGAGGAATTAACCAAAGGCTCAGCATGTCGTGCCGGAACCAGATTAGGGCCTGAAGCAATCCTGCGGGTTTGCGGCCAGCTCACAAAAAAGCGATTTGAAGAAAGGAGGTCAGGGGCACTGTAATTCACAAAACTGCAGAGTTATAAATGACAGCTATCGTCCAAAATCATATTGAAGGAAGGCTGCGAAGAGGACTTGAAAGAGGGGCAGAATTGCAGGAAAACGATTTCAGGGGGTAGACTGGAATTGCATTTAAAGCATAGGAAAAGAGGCAGCACGTCAACAATGATGCACTTGGCTAAAAAGTGCGTATGCGTTTTTTCCTAAATATATTCAGGAAAAAACTCATACACCCTATTTGGCCAACCAAGCAAGCTTGTTACAGAAATCTGCACTACAATGAAGTCTCACTGCCCCCCGGTCAAAAGGGCCATCTGATAAAAGTGTAAAATCCAGAAAGGCAGCACAGGCCATGGAGAACAGGGAGCCTTGTTATGCTGATGGGCGGGATGTAAATTGCCAAGAGCCGCTCTGGAGAAGTGTATGGTGTTTCCTGGAACACCTAAAAAACAAAGCAACGAAGCCTACGGCATTTCCACTTATGGTCCTATAGCTTAGGGAAATTAAAATCAAAAACACACAGCCACCCCAAAGTGTCGGACGGCTCTGTTTACAAGAACCTCGTCTACTGTACAAGTTAAATATCCCAGAATGTGAAAAATGGATAAAGAAGTTGTGGTACGTACGTACAATGGAATATCACTCAGCAATGAAATCTATGTCATCAGGCCCGTCGCGGCATAATGAGTGGATTCAGGTACGATGATTCTAAGTGAAATAAGTCACACAGAAAATGAAACATCATAAGATATCACTAATACAAGGAATGTAAACTTGGCTACACATGACCTGAATTGCAAAACAGAACAGGGTCTCAAATTTAGAACACCAACTTATGCTTACTTAAGGGGAAAGGTGAGTTGGGGTGCTGCATAAAACCAGAGATAGAAATTAGCACAGATACCTTTCCATAAGCCAAATATGTAATAGTCAAGACCTACCCCTTGCTCAACGAAATGGACTAAACACCCCATATTCAACGCCTAGGAATACATCTGACTAGTAAGAATCATCAAACACATGGATTTATATGTCTCCGTAAGAGAATGAAGCGTGTGTACAGCGGCATGAATGCAGCAGAGAAAATCCGATAAATCCCATTATCAAAATGAATTACAAAAACAAAACTCAAGGACAGTGAAATACAGAGCAATTCTTAAATAATTCATTCAGGGCTTGTGATGCAACCTGGATTTACCACATCTACACCCAGAGCTGAGTGAGACATAAGGTTGGGCACTTCGGGCTGATAGCATTGGTGAGGTTCGATGAGCAAATGCAGACCCTTTGAAGTCATACTGCATGGTACCCGTTCCATGGGTCCCAACTCTCCAGGTTTAAGGGATTCTTCCTTCAGCTAAAACATGCATGGGAAACCCAGAGTATGGTCCACCGTGTGATTGGGAAACGTTTTCAAAAGCATCTTAGTTTTCGTCCCCTGGTACTCGGGGTCACTGTTCCTGACGCCTTACTAACACTCTCCCCACTTGGAGACTCAGTGCCTTTAACCTCCTGTTTGGCACAGTTTGCAATTTCTGCGCAAGATGATCAGGAATAAGGAGAACCAATGAGAGACTAGCTGTAGGTGTCTGCACGGGCAAATGGAACGCTCATTTCCCACCAGGAAGAGGAATTAACCAAAGGCTCAGCGTGCCCTGCCTGAAACAGATTAGGGCCTGAAGCAATCCTGTGGTTTTGTGGCCAGCTCACAAGAAAGCGAGTTGAAGAAAGGAGCTCAGGGGCACTGTAATTCACAAACCTGCAGAGTTATGAATGACAGCTATCGTCCAAAAATGTACTGAAGTAAGTCTTTGAAGAGGACTTGAAAGCGGGGCAGAATTGCAGGAAAACGATTTCAGGGGGTAGACAGGAAATCCACCTAAAGCTTAGGAAAATAGCAGAATGTCGAAAATGATGCACTTGGCCAAAAAGGGCATATGCGTTTTTTCCTGAATATATTCAGGAATAAACGCATACGCACTTTTTGGCCAACCAAGCAAGCGTGTAAAGAAATCTGCACTACAATGAAGTCTCATTGACCCCTGGTTAAAAGGGCGATCTGAAAAAAGTATAAAACGCAGAAAAGCAGGACAGGCCATGGAGAAAAGGGAGCCTTGTTATGCAGATGGGCGGGACGTAAATTGCCAACAGCCAAACTGGAGAAGTGTATGGCGTTTCCTGAAACACATAGGAAACAAAGCAACGCAGCCTATGGCACTTCCACTTATGGTCCTGTAGCTTAGGGAAAGTAAAATCAAAAACACACAGCCAACCCAAAATTTCAGACGACTCTGTATACAAGAACCTCGTCTATGGTACAAGTTAAATATCCCAGAAAGCGAAAAATGGATAAAGAAGTTGTGGTACGTACGTACAATGTAATATCACACAGCAATGAAATCTACGTCATCAGGCCCATAGCGGCATAATGAGTGGATTCAGGTAGGACGATTCTACGAGAAATAAGTCACACAGAAAAAGAAACATCATAAGATATCACTAATACACGGAATGTAAACTTGGCTACACATGAACTGAATTACAAAACAGAACAGGGTCTCAAATTTAGAAAATCAACTTATGCTTGCTTAAGGGGAAAGGTGTGTTGGGGTGCTGCATAAAACCAGAGATTGAAATTAGCACAGATACCGTTCCATAAGCCAAATATATAATAGAAAAGACCTACTCCTTGCTCAACGAAATGGACTCGACACCACATATTCAACACCTGGGAATATACCTGACAAGTAAGAATCTTAAAACCCATGGATTTATATGTCTCCATAAGAGAATCAAGCATGTGTACAGCTGCATGAATGCAGCAGAGAAAATCCGATAAATCCCATTATCAAAATGAATTACAAAAACAAAACACAAGGACAGTGAAATAGAGAGCAATTCTTAAATAATTCATTCAGGGCTTGTGATGCAACCTGGATTTACCACATCTACACCCAGAGCTGAGTGAGACATAAGGTTGGGCACTTCGGGCTGATAGCATTGGTGAGGTTCGATGAGCAAATGCAGACCCTTTGAAGTCATACTGCATGGTACCCGTGCCATGGGTCCCAACTCTCCAGGTTTAAGGGATTCTTCCTTCAGCTAAAACATGCATCGGAAACCCACAGTACGGTGCACCGTGTGACCGGGAAACGTTTTAAATGTATCTCAGTTTTCGTCCCCTTTTACTCGGGTTCACCATTCCAGACCCTTTACTCACACTGTCCCCACATGGAGAGTCAGTGCCTTTAACCTCCTGTTTGGCACAGTTTGCAATTTCTGCGCAACATGAACAGGAATAGGGAGAACCAATGAGAGACTAGCTGTAGGTGTCTGCACGGGCAAATTTAATGCTCATTTACCACCAGGAAGAGGAATTAACCACAGGCTCAGCATGCCATGCCGGAACCAGATTAGGGCCTGAAGTAATCCTGCGGGTTTGCGGCCAGCTCACAAGATAGCGAGTTTAAGAAAGGAGCTCAGGGGCACTGTAACTCACAAACATGCAGAGTTATAAATGACAGCTATCGTCCAAAAAAATATTGAAGGAAGGCTGCGAAGACGACTTGTAAGTGGGGCAGAATTGCAGGAAAACGATTTCAGGGGGTAGACGGGAATTGCATTTAAAGCATAGGAAAAGAGGCAGAACGTCGACAATGATGCTCTTGGCCAAAAAGGCCGTATGCGTTTTTTCCTGAATATATTCAGGAAAAAACGCATACGCCCTTTTTGGCCAACCAAGCAAGCATGTTAAAGAAATCTGCACTACAATGAAGTCTCACTGCCCCCCGGTCAAAAGGGCCATCTGAAAAAAGTGTAAAATCCAGAAAGGCAGCACAGGCCATGGAGAACAGGGAGCCTTGTTATGCTGATGGGCGGGATGTAAATTGCCAAGAGCCGCTCTGGAGAAGTGTATGGTGTTTCCTGGAACACCTAAAAAACAAAGCAACGAAGCCTACGGCATTTCCACTTATGGTCCTATAGCTTAGGGAAATTAAAATCAAAAACACACAGCCACCCCAAAGTGTCGGACGGCTCTGTTTACAAGAACCTCGTCTACTGTACAAGTTAAATATCCCAGAATGTGAAAAATGGATAAAGAAGTTGTGGTACGTACGTACAATGGAATATCACTCAGCAATGAAATCTATGTCATCAGGCCCGTCGCGGCATAATGAGTGGATTCAGGTACGATGATTCTAAGTGAAATAAGTCACACAGAAAATGAAACATCATAAGATATCACTAATACAAGGAATGTAAACTTGGCTACACATGACCTGAATTGCAAAACAGAACAGGGTCTCAAATTTAGAACACCAACTTATGCTTACTTAAGGGGAAAGGTGAGTTGGGGTGCTGCATAAAACCAGAGATAGAAATTAGCACAGATACCTTTCCATAAGCCAAATATGTAATAGTCAAGACCTACCCCTTGCTCAACGAAATGGACTAAACACCCCATATTCAACGCCTAGGAATACATCTGACTAGTAAGAATCATCAAACCCATGGATTTATATGTCTCCGTAAGAGAATGAAGCGTGTGTACAGCGGCATGAATGCAGCAGAGAAAATCCGATAAATCCCATTATCAAAATGAATTACAAAAACAAAACTCAAGGACAGTGAAATACAGAGCAATTCTTAAATAATTCATTCAGGGCTTGTGATGCAACCTGGATTTACCACATCTACAGCCAGAGCTGAGTGAGACATAAGGTTGGGCACTTCGGGCTGATAGCATTGGTGAGGTTCGATGAGCAAATGCAGACCCTTTGAAGTCATACTGCATGGTACCCGTTCCATGGGTCCCAACTCTCCAGGTTTAAGGGATTCTTCCTTCAGCTAAAACATGCATGGGAAACCCACAGTATGGTGCACCGTGTGACCGGGAAACGTTTTAAATGCATCTCAGTTTTCGTTCCCTTTTACTCGTGTTCACCATTCCAGACCCTTTACTCACACTCTCCCCACTTGGAGAGTCAGTGCCTTTAACCTCCTGTTTGGCACAGTTTGCAATTTCTGCGCAAGATGAACAGGAATAGGGAGAACCAATGAGAGACTAGCTGTAGGTGTCTGCACAGGCAAATTTAACGCTCATTTCCCACCAGGAAGAGGAATTAACCACAGGCTCAGCATGCCTTGCTGGAACCAGATTAGTGCCTGAAGTAATCCTGCGGGTTTGCGGACAGCTCACAGGATAGCGAGTTGAAGAAAGGAGCTCAGGGGCACTGTAACTCACAAACATGCAGAGTTATAAATGACAGCTATCGTCCAAAAAAATATTGAAGGAAGGCTGCGAAGACGACTTGTAAGTGGGGCAGAATTGCAGGAAAACGATTTCAGGGGGTAGACGGGAACTGCATTTAAAGCATAGGAAAAGAGGCAGAACGTCGACAATGATGCTCTTGGCCAAAAAGGGCGTATGCGTTTTTTCCTGAATATATTCAGGAAAAAACGCATACGCCCTTTTTGGCCAACCAAGCAAGCATGTTAAAGAAATCTGCACTACAATGAAGTCTCACTTCCCCCAGGTGAAAAGGGCCATCTGTAAAAAGTGTAAAATCCAGAAAGGCAGCACAGGCCATGGAGAACAGGGAGCCTTGTTATGCTGATGGGCGGGATGTAAATTGCCAAGAGCCGCTCTGGAGAAGTGTATGGTGTTTCCTGGAACACCTAAAAAACAAAGCAACGAAGCCTACGGCATTTCCACTTATGGTCCTATAGCTTAGGGAAATTAAAATCAAAAACACACAGCCACCCCAAAGTGTCGGACGGCTCTGTTTACAAGAACCTCATCTACGGTACAAGTTAAATATCCCAGAATGTGAAAAATGGATAAAGAAGTTGTGGTACATACGTACAATGGAATATCACTCAGCAATGAAATCTAAGTCATCAGGCCCGTCGCGGCACAATGCATGGATTCAGGTACGATGATTCTAAGTGAAATAAGTCACACAGAAAATGAAACATCATAAGATATCACTAATACACTGAATGTAAACGTGGCTACACATGAACTGAATTAGAAAACAGAACAGGGTCTCAAATTTAGAAAACCAACTTATGCTTGCTTAAGGGGAAAGGTGAGTTGGGGTGCTGCATAAAACCAGAGATAGAAATTAGCACAGATACCTTTCCATAAGCCAAATATGTAATAGTCAAGACCTACCCCTTGCTCAACGAAATGGACTAAACACCCCATATTCAACGCCTAGGAATACACCTGACTAGTAAGAATCTTCAAACCCATGGATTTATATGTCTCCGTAAGAGAATGAAGCGTGTGTACAGTGTCATGAATGCAGCAGAGAATATCTGATAAATCCCATTATCAAAATGAATTACAAAAACAAAACACTAGGACAGTGAAATAGAGAGCAATTCTTAAATAATTCATTCACGGCTTGTGATGCAACCTGGATTTACCACATCTACACCCAGAGCTGAATGAGACATAATGTTGGGCACTTCGGGCTGATAGCATTGGTGTGGTTCGATGAGCAAATGCAGACCGTTTGAAGTCATACTCTATGGTACCCTTTCCATGGGTCCCAAATCTCCAGGGTTAAGGGATTCTTCCTTCAGCTTAATCATGCATGGGAAACCCACAGTATGGTGCACCGTGTGACCGGGAAACGTTTTCAAATGCATCTCAGATTTCGTCCCCTTTTACTCGGGTTCACCATTCCAGAACCTTTACTAACACTCTCCCCACTTGGAGAGTCAGTGCCTTTAAACTCCTGTTTGGCACAGTTTGCAATTTCTGCGCAAGATGAACAGGAATACGGAGAACCAATGAGAGACTAGCTGTAGGTGTCTGCACGGGCAAAGGGAACGCTCATTTCCCACCAGGAAGAGGAATTAACGAAAGGCTCAGCATGCCATGCCGGAACCAGATTAGGGCCTGAAGCAATCCTGCGGGTTTGCGGCCAGCTCACAAGAAAGCGAGTTGAAGAAAGGAGCTCAGGGACACTGTAATTCACAAACCTGCAGAGTTATAAATGACAGCTACCGTCCAAAAATATATTGAAGTAAGTCTTGGAACAGGACTTGAAAGCGGGGCAGAATTGCAGGAAAACGATTTCAGGGGGTAGACTGGAATTGCATTTAAAGCATAGGAAAAGAGGCAGAACCTTGACAACGATGCACTTGGCCAAAATGGGCATATGCGTTTCTCCTGAATATATTCAGGAAAAAATGCATATGCACTTTTTGGCCAACCTAGCATGCACGTTAAAGAAATCTGCACTACAATGAAGTCTCACTGCCCCCCAGTCAAAAGGGCCATCTGAAAAAAGTGTAAAATCCAAAAAGTCAGCACAGGCCATGGAGAACATGGAGCCTTGTTATGCTGATGGGCGGGATGTAAATTGCCAACAGCCGCTCTGGAGAAGTGTATGGTGTTTCCTGAAACACCTAAAAAACAAAGTAACGGTGCGTACGGCACTACCACTTATGGTCCTATACCTTAGGGAAATTAAAATCAAAAACACACAGCCACCCCAAAGTTTTGGACGGCACTGTTTACAAGAACCTCGTCTACGGTACAAGTTAAATATCCCAGAATGCAAAAATGGATAAAGAAGTTGTGGTACGTACGTACAATGTAATATCACTCAGCAATGAAATCTATGTCATCAGGCCCATAGCGGCATAATGAGTGGATTCAGGTAGGAGGATTCTAAGTGAAATAAGTCACACAGAAAAAGAAACATCATAAGGTATCACTAATACACGGAATGTAAACTTGGCTACACATGAACTGAATTACAAAACAGAACAGGGTCTCAAATTTAGAAAACCAACTTATGCTTGCTTATGGGGAAAGGTGAGTTGGGGTGCTGCATAAAACCAGAGATTGAAATTAACACAGATACCGTTCCATAGGCCAAATATATAATAGAGAAGACCTACTCCTTGCTCAACGAAATGGACTCAACACCCCATATTCAACGCCTGGGAATATACCTGACAAGTAAGAATCTTAAAACCCATGGATTTATAAGTCTCCATAAGGAAATCAAGCGTGTGTACAGCAGCCTAAACGCAGCAGTGAAAATCCGATAAATCCCATTACCAAAATAAATTTCAAAAACAAAACACAATGACAGTGAAATAGAGAGCAATTCTTACATAATTCATTCAGGGCTTGTGATGCAACCTTGATTTCCACATCTACACCCAGAGCTGGGTGAGACATAAGGCTGGACACTTCGGGCTGATAGCATTGGTGAGGTTCAGTGAGCAAACGCAGGCCCTTTGGAGTCATACTGCATGGTACCCATTCCATGGGTCCCAACTCTCCAGGTTTAAGGGATTCTTCCTTCAGCTAAAACATGCATGGGAAACCCAGAGTATGGTCCACCGTGTGATTGGGAAACGTTTTCAAAAGCATCTTAGTTTTCGTCCCCTGGTACTCGGGGTCACCGTTCCTGACGCCTTACTAACACTCTCCCCACTTGGAGAGTCAGTGCCTTTAACCTCCTGTTTGGCACAGTTTGCAATTTCTGCGCAAGATGATCAGGAATAAGGAGAACCAATGAGAGACTAGCTGTAGGTGTCTGCACGGGCAAATGGAACGCTCATTTCCCACCAGGAAGAGGAATTAACCAAAGGCTCAGCGTGCCTGCTGGAAAAAGATTAGGGCCTGAAGCAATCCTGCGGTTTTGCGGCCAGCTCACAAGAAAGCGAGTTGAAGAAAGGAGCTCAGGGGCACTGTAATTCACAAACCTGCAGAGTTATGAATGAGAGCTATCGTCCAAAAATATATTGAAGTTAGTCTTCGAAGAGGACTTGAAAGCGGGGCAGAATTTCAGGAAAACGATTTCAGGGGGTAGACTGGAATTGCACTTAAAGCATAGGAAAAGAGGCAGAATGTCGACAATGATGCACTTGGCCAAAAAGGTCGTATGCGTTCTTTTCCTGAATATATTCAGGAAAAAACGCATACGCACTTTGTGGCCAACCAAGCAAGCGTGTAAAGGAAATCTGCACTACAATGAAGTCTCACTGCCCCCCGGTGAAAAGGGCCATCTGAAAAATGTGTAAAATCCAGAAAGGCAGGACAGGGCATGGAGAACAGGGAGCCTTGTTATGCTGATGGGCGGGATGTAAATTGCCAACAGCCACTCTGGAGAAGTGTATGGTGTTTCCTGAAACACGTAGGAAACAAAGAAACACAGCCTATGGCACTTCCACTTATGGTCGTATAGCTTAGGGAAATTAAAATCAAACACACACAGCCACCCCAAATTTTGGGACGGCTCTGTTTACAAGAACCTCGTCTACGATGCAAGTTAAATATCCGAGAAAGCAAAAAATGAATAAAAAAGTTGTTGTACGTACGTAAATGGAATATCACTCAGCAATGAAATCTACGTCATCAGGCCCGTAGCGGAATAATGAGTGGATTCAGGTACCATGATTCTACAAGAAATAAGTCACACAGAAAAACAAACATCATAAGATATCACTAATACACGGAATGTAAACTTGGCTACACATGAACTGAATTACAAAACAGAACAGGGTCTCAAATTTAGAAAACCAACTTATGCTTGCTTATGGGGAAAGGTGTGTTGGGGTTCTGCATAAAACCAGAGATTGAAATTAGCACAGATACCGTTCCATAAGCCAAATATATAATAGAAAAGACCTACGCCTTGCTCAACGAAATGGACTCAACACCCCATATTCAACGCCTTGGAATATACCTGAGAAGTAAGAATCTTAAAACCCATGGATTTATATGTCTCCATAAGGAAATCAAGCGTGTGTACAGCGGCCTAAACGCAGCAGTGAAAATCCGATAAATCCCATTATCAAAATAAATTTCAAAAAAAAACACAATGACAGTGAAATAGAGAGCAATTCTTAAATAATTCATTCAGGGCTTGTGATGCAATCTGGATTTACCACATCTACAACCAGACCTGGGTGAGACATAAGGCTGGACACTTCGGGCTCATAGCATTGGTGAGGTTCGGTGAGCAAATGCAGACCCTTTGAAGTCATACTGTATGGTACCCATTCCATGGGTCCCAACTCTGCAGGTTTAAGGGATTCTTCCTTCAACTAAACCATGCATGGCAAACCCAGAGTAAGGTCCACCGTGTGATTGGGAAACGTTTTGAAATGCATCTCAGTTTTCGTCCCCTGGTACTCGGGTTCACCATTCCAGACGCTTTACTAACACTCTCCCCACTTGGAGAGTCAGTGCCTTTAACCTCCTCTTTGGCACAGTTTGCAATTTCTGCGCAAGATGAACAGGAATAGGGAGAACCAATGAGAGACTAGCTGTAAGTGTCTGCACGGGCAAATGGAACGCTCATTTCCCACCAGGAAGAGGAATTAACCAAAGGCTCAGCGTGCCCTGCCTGAAACAGATTAGGGCCTGAAGCAATCCTGCGGTTTTGTGGCCAGCTCACAAGAAAGCGAGTTGAAGAAAGGAGCTCAGGGGCACTGTAATTCACAAACCTGCAGAGTTATGAATGACAGCTATCGTCCAAAAATGTACTGAAGTAAGTCTTCGAAGAGGACTTGAAAGCGGGGCAGAAATGCAGGAAAACGATTTCAGGGGGTAGACAGGAAATCCACCTAAAGCTTAGGAAAATAGCAGAATGTCGAAAATGATGCACTTGGCCAAAAAGGGCGTATGCGTTTTTTCCTGAATATATTCAGGAATAAACGCATATGCACTTTTTGGCCAACCAAGCAAGCGTGTAAAGAAATCTGCACTACAATGAAGTCTCATTGACCCCCGGTCAAAAGGGCGATCTGAAAAAAGTATAAAAATCAGAAAAGCAGGACAGGCCATGGAGAAAACGGAGTCTTGTTATGCAGATGGGCGGGACGTAAATTGCCAACAGCCAAACTGGAGAAGTGTATGGCGTTTCCTGAAACACATAGGAAACAAAGCAACGCAGCCTATGGCACTTCCACTTATGGTCCTGTAGCTTAGGGAAAGTAAAATCAAAAACACACAGCCAACCCAAAATTTCAGACGACTCTGTATACAAGAACCTCGTCTATGGTACAAGTTAAATATCCCAGAAAGCGAAAAATGGATAAAGAAGTTGTGGTACGTACGTACAATGTAATATCACACAGCAATGAAATCTACGTCATCAGGCCCATAGCGGCATAATGAGTGGATTCAGGTAGGACGATTCTACGAGAAATAAGTCACACAGAAAAAGAAACATCATAAGATATCACTAATACACGGAATGTAAACTTGGCTACACATGAACTGAATTACAAAACAGAACAGGGTCTCAAATTTAGAAAATCAACTTATGCTTGCTTAAGGGGAAAGGTGTGTTGGGGTGCTGCATAAAACCAGAGATTGAAATTAGCACAGATACCGTTCCATAAGCCAAATATATAATAGAAAAGACCTACTCCTTGCTCAACGAAATGGACTCGACACCACATATTCAACACCTGGGAATATACCTGACAAGTAAGAATCTTAAAACCCATGGATTTATATGTCTCCATAAGAGAATCAAGCGTGTGTACAGCTGCATGAATGCAGCAGAGAAAATCCGATAAATCCCATTATCAAAATGAATTACAAAAACAAAACACAAGGACAGTGAAATAGAGAGCAATTCTTAAATAATTCATTCAGGGCTTGTGATGCAACCTGGATTTACCACATCTACACCCAGAGCTGAGTGAGACATAAGGTTGGGCACTTCGGGCTGATAGCATTGGTGAGGTTCGATGAGCAAATGCAGACCCTTTGAAGTCATATTGCATGGTACCCGTGCCATGGGTCCCAACTCTCCAGGTTTAAGGGATTCTTCCTTCAGCTAAAACATGCATCGGAAACCCACAGTACGGTGCACCGTGTGACCGGGAAACGTTTTAAATGTATCTCAGTTTTCGTCCCCTTTTACTCGGGTTCACCATTCCAGACCCTTTACTCACACTGTCCCCACATGGAGAGTCAGTGCCTTTAACCTCCTGTTTGGCACAGTTTGCAATTTCTGCGCAACATGAACAGGAATAGGGAGAACCAATGAGAGACTAGCTGTAGGTGTCTGCACGGGCAAATTTAACGCTCATTTCCCACCAGGAAGAGGAATTAACCACAGGCTCAGCATGCCATGCCGGAACCAGATTAGGGCCTGAAGTAATCCTGCGGGTTTGCGGCCAGCTCACAAGATAGCGAGTTGAAGAAAGGAGCTCAGGGGCACTGTAACTCACAAACATGCAGAGTTATAAATGACAGCTATCGTCCAAAAAAATATTGAAGGAAGGCTGCGAAGACGACTTGTAAGTGGGGCAGAATTGCAGGAAAACGATTTCAGGGGGTAGACGGGAATTGCATTTAAAGCATAGGAAAAGAGGCAGAACGTCGACAATGATGCTCTTGGCCAAAAAGGCCGTATGCGTTTTTTCCTGAATATATTCAGGAAAAAACGCATACGCCCTTTTTGGCCAACCAAGCAAGCATGTTAAAGAAATCTGCACTACAATGAAGTCTCACTGCCCCCCGGTCAAAAGGGCCATCTGAAAAAAGTGTAAAATCCAGAAAGGCAGCACAGGCCATGGAGAACAGGGAGCCTTGTTATGCTGATGGGCGGGATGTAAATTGCCAAGAGCCGCTCTGGAGAAGTGTATGGTGTTTCCTGGAACACCTAAAAAACAAAGCAACGAAGCCTACGGCATTTCCACTTATGGTCCTATAGCTTAGGGAAATTAAAATCAAAAACACACAGCCACCCCAAAGTGTCGGACGGCTCTGTTTACAAGAACCTCGTCTACTGTACAAGTTAAATATCCCAGAATGTGAAAAATGGATAAAGAAGTTGTGGTACGTACGTACAATGGAATATCACTCAGCAATGAAATCTATGTCATCAGGCCCGTCGCGGCATAATGAGTGGATTCAGGTACGATGATTCTAAGTGAAATAAGTCACACAGAAAATGAAACATCATAAGATATCACTAATACAAGGAATGTAAACTTGGCTACACATGACCTGAATTGCAAAACAGAACAGGGTCTCAAATTTAGAACACCAACTTATGCTTACTTAAGGGGAAAGGTGAGTTGGGGTGCTGCATAAAACCAGAGATAGAAATTAGCACAGATACCTTTCCATAAGCCAAATATGTAATAGTCAAGACCTACCCCTTGCTCAACGAAATGGACTAAACACCCCATATTCAACGCCTAGGAATACATCTGACTAGTAAGAATCATCAAACACATGGATTTATATGTCTCCGTAAGAGAATGAAGCGTGTGTACAGCGGCATGAATGCAGCAGAGAAAATCCGATAAATCCCATTATCAAAATGAATTACAAAAACAAAACTCAAGGACAGTGAAATACAGAGCAATTCTTAAATAATTCATTCAGGGCTTGTGATGCAACCTGGATTTACCACATCTACACCCAGAGCTGAGTGAGACATAAGGTTGGGCACTTCGGGCTGATAGCATTGGTGAGGTTCGATGAGCAAATGCAGACCCTTTGAAGTCATACTGCATGGTACCCGTTCCATGGGTCCCAACTCTCCAGGTTTAAGGGATTCTTCCTTCAGCTAAAACATGCATGGGAAACCCAGAGTATGGTCCACCGTGTGATTGGGAAACGTTTTCAAAAGCATCTTAGTTTTCGTCCCCTGGTACTCGGGGTCACTGTTCCTGACGCCTTACTAACACTCTCCCCACTTGGAGACTCAGTGCCTTTAACCTCCTGTTTGGCACAGTTTGCAATTTCTGCGCAACATGAACAGGAATAGGGAGAACCAATGAGAGACTAGCTGTAGGTGTCTGCACGGGCAAATTTAATGCTCATTTACCACCAGGAAGAGGAATTAACCACAGGCTCAGCGTGCCATGCCGGAACCAGATTAGGGCCTGAATAATCCTGCGGGTTTGCGGCCAGCTCACAAGATAGCGAGTTGAAGAAAGGAGCTCAGGGGCACTGTAATTCACAAACCTGCAGAGTTATGAATGACAGCTATCGTCCAAAAATGTACTGAAGTAAGTCTTTGAAGAGGACTTGTAAGTGGGGCAGAATTGCAGGAAAACGATTTCAGGGGGTAGACGGGAATTGCATTTAAAGCATAGGAAAAGAGGCAGAACGTCGACAATGATGCTCTTGGCCAAAAAGGCCGTATGCGTTTTTTCCTGAATATATTCAGGAAAAAACGCATACGCCCTTTTTGGCCAACCAAGCAAGCATGTTAAAGAAATCTGCACTACAATGAAGTCTCACTGCCCCCCGGTCAAAAGGGCCATCTGAAAAAAGTGTAAAATCCAGAAAGGCAGCACAGGCCATGGAGAACAGGGAGCCTTGTTATGCTGATGGGCGGGATGTAAATTGCCAAGAGCCGCTCTGGAGAAGTGTATGGTGTTTCCTGGAACACCTAAAAAACAAAGCAACGAAGCCTACGGCATTTCCACTTATGGTCCTATAGCTTAGGGAAATTAAAATCAAAAACACACAGCCACCCCAAAGTGTCGGACGGCTCTGTTTACAAGAACCTCGTCTACTGTACAAGTTAAATATCCCAGAATGTGAAAAATGGATAAAGAAGTTGTGGTACGTACGTACAATGGAATATCACTCAGCAATGAAATCTATGTCATCAGGCCCGTCGCGGCATAATGAGTGGATTCAGGTACGATGATTCTAAGTGAAATAAGTCACACAGAAAATGAAACATCATAAGATATCACTAATACAAGGAATGTAAACTTGGCTACACATGACCTGAATTGCAAAACAGAACAGGGTCTCAAATTTAGAACACCAACTTATGCTTACTTAAGGGGAAAGGTGAGTTGGGGTGCTGCATAAAACCAGAGATAGAAATTAGCACAGATACCTTTCCATAAGCCAAATATGTAATAGTCAAGACCTACCCCTTGCTCAACGAAATGGACTAAACACCCCATATTCAACGCCTAGGAATACATCTGACTAGTAAGAATCATCAAACACATGGATTTATATGTCTCCGTAAGAGAATGAAGCGTGTGTACAGCGGCATGAATGCAGCAGAGAAAATCCGATAAATCCCATTATCAAAATGAATTACAAAAACAAAACTCAAGGACAGTGAAATACAGAGCAATTCTTAAATAATTCATTCAGGGCTTGTGATGCAACCTGGATTTACCACATCTACACCCAGAGCTGAGTGAGACATAAGGTTGGGCACTTCGGGCTGATAGCATTGGTGAGGTTCGATGAGCAAATGCAGACCCTTTGAAGTCATACTGCATGGTACCCGTTCCATGGGTCCCAACTCTCCAGGTTTAAGGGATTCTTCCTTCAGCTAAAACATGCATGGGAAACCCAGAGTATGGTCCACCGTGTGATTGGGAAACGTTTTCAAAAGCATCTTAGTTTTCGTCCCCTGGTACTCGGGGTCACTGTTCCTGACGCCTTACTAACACTCTCCCCACTTGGAGACTCAGTGCCTTTAACCTCCTGTTTGGCACAGTTTGCAATTTCTGCGCAAGATGATCAGGAATAAGGAGAACCAATGAGAGACTAGCTGTAGGTGTCTGCACGGGCAAATGGAACGCTCATTTCCCACCAGGAAGAGGAATTAACCAAAGGCTCAGCGTGCCCTGCCTGAAACAGATTAGGGCCTGAAGCAATCCTGTGGTTTTGTGGCCAGCTCACAAGAAAGCGAGTTGAAGAAAGGAGCTCAGGGGCACTGTAATTCACAAACCTGCAGAGTTATGAATGACAGCTATCGTCCAAAAATGTACTGAAGTAAGTCTTTGAAGAGGACTTGAAAGCGGGGCAGAATTGCAGGAAAACGATTTCAGGGGGTAGACAGGAAATCCACCTAAAGCTTAGGAAAATAGCAGAATGTCGAAAATGATGCACTTGGCCAAAAAGGGCATATGCGTTTTTTCCTGAATATATTCAGGAATAAACGCATACGCACTTTTTGGCCAACCAAGCAAGCGTGTAAAGAAATCTGCACTACAATGAAGTCTCATTGACCCCTGGTTAAAAGGGCGATCTGAAAAAAGTATAAAACGCAGAAAAGCAGGACAGGCCATGGAGAAAAGGGAGCCTTGTTATGCAGATGGGCGGGACGTAAATTGCCAACAGCCAAACTGGAGAAGTGTATGGCGTTTCCTGAAACACATAGGAAACAAAGCAACGCAGCCTATGGCACTTCCACTTATGGTCCTGTAGCTTAGGGAAAGTAAAATCAAAAACACACAGCCAACCCAAAATTTCAGACGACTCTGTATACAAGAACCTCGTCTATGGTACAAGTTAAATATCCCAGAAAGCGAAAAATGGATAAAGAAGTTGTGGTACGTACGTACAATGTAATATCACACAGCAATGAAATCTACGTCATCAGGCCCATAGCGGCATAATGAGTGGATTCAGGTAGGACGATTCTACGAGAAATAAGTCACACAGAAAAAGAAACATCATAAGATATCACTAATACACGGAATGTAAACTTGGCTACACATGAACTGAATTACAAAACAGAACAGGGTCTCAAATTTAGAAAATCAACTTATGCTTGCTTAAGGGGAAAGGTGTGTTGGGGTGCTGCATAAAACCAGAGATTGAAATTAGCACAGATACCGTTCCATAAGCCAAATATATAATAGAAAAGACCTACTCCTTGCTCAACGAAATGGACTCGACACCACATATTCAACACCTGGGAATATACCTGACAAGTAAGAATCTTAAAACCCATGGATTTATATGTCTCCATAAGAGAATCAAGCATGTGTACAGCTGCATGAATGCAGCAGAGAAAATCCGATAAATCCCATTATCAAAATGAATTACAAAAACAAAACACAAGGACAGTGAAATAGAGAGCAATTCTTAAATAATTCATTCAGGGCTTGTGATGCAACCTGGATTTACCACATCTACACCCAGAGCTGAGTGAGACATAAGGTTGGGCACTTCGGGCTGATAGCATTGGTGAGGTTCGATAAGCAAATGCAGACCCTTTGAAGTCATACTGCACGGTACCCGTGCCATGGGTCCCAACTCTCCAGGTTTAAGGGATTCTTCCTTCAGCTAAAACATGCATCGGAAACCCACAGTACGGTGCACCGTGTGACCGGGAAACGTTTTAAATGTATCTCAGTTTTCGTCCCCTTTTACTCGGGTTCACCATTCCAGACCCTTTACTCACACTGTCCCCACATGGAGAGTCAGTGCCTTTAACCTCCTGTTTGGCACAGTTTGCAATTTCTGCGCAACATGAACAGGAATAGGGAGAACCAATGAGAGACTAGCTGTAGGTGTCTGCACGGGCAAATTTAATGCTCATTTACCACCAGGAAGAGGAATTAACCACAGGCTCAGCATGCCATGCCGGAACCAGATTAGGGCCTGAAGTAATCCTGCGGGTTTGCGGCCAGCTCACAAGATAGCGAGTTGAAGAAAGGAGCTCAGGGGCACTGTAACTCACAAACATGCAGAGTTATAAATGACAGCTATCGTCCAAAAAAATATTGAAGGAAGGCTGCGAAGACGACTTGTAAGTGGGGCAGAATTGCAGGAAAACGATTTCAGGGGGTAGACGGGAATTGCATTTAAAGCATAGGAAAAGAGGCAGAACGTCGACAATGATGCTCTTGGCCAAAAAGGCCGTATGCGTTTTTTCCTGAATATATTCAGGAAAAAACGCATACGCCCTTTTTGGCCAACCAAGCAAGCATGTTAAAGAAATCTGCACTACAATGAAGTCTCACTGCCCCCCGGTCAAAAGGGCCATCTGAAAAAAGTGTAAAATCCAGAAAGGCAGCACAGGCCATGGAGAAAAGGGAGCCTTGTTATGCTGATGGGCGGGATGTAAATTGCCAAGAGCCGCTCTGGAGAAGTGTATGGTGTTTCCTGGAACACCTAAAAAACAAAGCAACGAAGCCTACGGCATTTCCACTTATGGTCCTATAGCTTAGGGAAATTAAAATCAAAAACACACAGCCACCCCAAAGTGTCGGACGGATCTGTTTACAAGAACCTCGTCTACTGTACAAGTTAAATATCCCAGAATGTGAAAAATGGATAAAGAAGTTGTGGTACGTACGTACAATGGAATATCACTCAGCAATGAAATCTATGTCATCAGGCCCGTCGCGGCATAATGAGTGGATTCAGGTACGATGATTCTAAGTGAAATAAGTCACACAGAAAATGAAACATCATAAGATATCACTAATACAAGGAATGTAAACTTGGCTACACATGACCTGAATTGCAAAACAGAACAGGGTCTCAAATTTAGAACACCAACTTATGCTTACTTAAGGGGAAAGGTGAGTTGGGGTGCTGCATAAAACCAGAGATAGAAATTAGCACAGATACCTTTCCATAAGCCAAATATGTAATAGTCAAGACCTACCCCTTGCTCAACGAAATGGACTAAACACCCCATATTCAACGCCTAGGAATACATCTGACTAGTAAGAATCATCAAACCCATGGATTTATATGTCTCCGTAAGAGAATGAAGCGTGTGTACAGCGGCATGAATGCAGCAGAGAAAATCCGATAAATCCCATTATCAAAATGAATTACAAAAACAAAACTCAAGGACAGTGAAATACAGAGCAATTCTTAAATAATTCATTCAGGGCTTGTGATGCAACCTGGATTTACCACATCTACACCCAGAGCTGAGTGAGACATAAGGTTGGGCACTTCGGGCTGATAGCATTGGTGAGGTTCGATGAGCAAATGCAGACCCTTTGAAGTCATACTGCATGGTACCCGTTCCATGGGTCCCAACTCTCCAGGTTTAAGGGATTCTTCCTTCAGCTAAAACATGCATGGGAAACCCACAGTATGGTGCACCGTGTGACCGGGAAACGTTTTAAATGCATCTCAGTTTTCGTTCCCTTTTACTCGTGTTCACCATTCCAGACCCTTTACTCACACTCTCCCCACTTGGAGAGTCAGTGCCTTTAACCTCCTGTTTGGCACAGTTTGCAATTTCTGCGCAAGATGAACAGGAATAGGGAGAACCAATGAGAGACTAGCTGTAGGTGTCTGCACAGGCAAATTTAACGCTCATTTCCCACCAGGAAGAGGAATTAACCACAGGCTCAGCATGCCTTGCTGGAACCAGATTAGTGCCTGAAGTAATCCTGCGGGTTTGCGGACAGCTCACAGGATAGCGAGTTGAAGAAAGGAGCTCAGGGGCACTGTAACTCACAAACATGCAGAGTTATAAATGACAGCTATCGTCCAAAAAAATATTGAAGGAAGGCTGCGAAGACGACTTGTAAGTGGGGCAGAATTGCAGGAAAACGATTTCAGGGGGTAGACGGGAACTGCATTTAAAGCATAGGAAAAGAGGCAGAACGTCGACAATGATGCTCTTGGCCAAAAAGGGCGTATGCGTTTTTTCCTGAATATATTCAGGAAAAAACGCATACGCCCTTTTTGGCCAACCAAGCAAGCATGTTAAAGAAATCTGCACTACAATGAAGTCTCACTTCCCCCAGGTGAAAAGGGCCATCTGTAAAAAGTGTAAAATCCAGAAAGGCAGCACAGGCCATGGAGAACAGGGAGCCTTGTTATGCTGATGGGCGGGATGTAAATTGCCAAGAGCCGCTCTGGAGAAGTGTATGGTGTTTCCTGGAACACCTAAAAAACAAAGCAACGAAGCCTACGGCATTTCCACTTATGGTCCTATAGCTTAGGGAAATTAAAATCAAAAACACACAGCCACCCCAAAGTGTCGGACGGCTCTGTTTACAAGAACCTCATCTACGGTACAAGTTAAATATCCCAGAATGTGAAAAATGGATAAAGAAGTTGTGGTACATACGTACAATGGAATATCACTCAGCAATGAAATCTAAGTCATCAGGCCCGTCGCGGCACAATGCATGGATTCAGGTACGATGATTCTAAGTGAAATAAGTCACACAGAAAATGAAACATCATAAGATATCACTAATACACTGAATGTAAACGTGGCTACACATGAACTGAATTAGAAAACAGAACAGGGTCTCAAATTTAGAAAACCAACTTATGCTTGCTTAAGGGGAAAGGTGAGTTGGGGTGCTGCATAAAACCAGAGATAGAAATTAGCACAGATACCTTTCCATAAGCCAAATATGTAATAGTCAAGACCTACCCCTTGCTCAACGAAATGGACTAAACACCCCATATTCAACGCCTAGGAATACACCTGACTAGTAAGAATCTTCAAACCCATGGATTTATATGTCTCCGTAAGAGAATGAAGCGTGTGTACAGTGTCATGAATGCAGCAGAGAATATCTGATAAATCCCATTATCAAAATGAATTACAAAAACAAAACACTAGGACAGTGAAATAGAGAGCAATTCTTAAATAATTCATTCACGGCTTGTGATGCAACCTGGATTTACCACATCTACACCCAGAGCTGAATGAGACATAATGTTGGGCACTTCGGGCTGATAGCATTGGTGTGGTTCGATGAGCAAATGCAGACCGTTTGAAGTCATACTCTATGGTACCCTTTCCATGGGTCCCAAATCTCCAGGGTTAAGGGATTCTTCCTTCAGCTTAATCATGCATGGGAAACCCACAGTATGGTGCACCGTGTGACCGGGAAACGTTTTCAAATGCATCTCAGATTTCGTCCCCTTTTACTCGGGTTCACCATTCCAGAACCTTTACTAACACTCTCCCCACTTGGAGAGTCAGTGCCTTTAAACTCCTGTTTGGCACAGTTTGCAATTTCTGCGCAAGATGAACAGGAATACGGAGAACCAATGAGAGACTAGCTGTAGGTGTCTGCACGGGCAAAGGGAACGCTCATTTCCCACCAGGAAGAGGAATTAACGAAAGGCTCAGCATGCCATGCCGGAACCAGATTAGGGCCTGAAGCAATCCTGCGGGTTTGCGGCCAGCTCACAAGAAAGCGAGTTGAAGAAAGGAGCTCAGGGACACTGTAATTCACAAACCTGCAGAGTTATAAATGACAGCTACCGTCCAAAAATAGATTGAAGTAAGTCTTGGAACAGGACTTGAAAGCGGGGCAGAATTGCAGGAAAACGATTTCAGGGGGTAGACTGGAATTGCATTTAAAGCATAGGAAAAGAGGCAGAACCTTGACAACGATGCACTTGGCCAAAATGGGCATATGCGTTTCTCCTGAATATATTCAGGAAAAAATGCATATGCACTTTTTGGCCAACCTAGCATGCACGTTAAAGAAATCTGCACTACAATGAAGTCTCACTGCCCCCCAGTCAAAAGGGCCATCTGAAAAAAGTGTAAAATCCAAAAAGTCAGCACAGGCCATGGAGAACATGGAGCCTTGTTATGCTGATGGGCGGGATGTAAATTGCCAACAGCCGCTCTGGAGAAGTGTATGGTGTTTCCTGAAACACCTAAAAAACAAAGTAACGGTGCATATGGCACTACCACTTATGGTCCTATACCTTAGGGAAATTAAAATCAAAAACACACAGCCACCCCAAAGTTTTGGACGGCACTGTTTACAAGAACCTCGTCTACGGTACAAGTTAAATATCCCAGAATGCAAAAATGGATAAAGAAGTTGTGGTACGTACGTACAATGTAATATCACTCAGCAATGAAATCTATGTCATCAGGCCCATAGCGGCATAATGAGTGGATTCAGGTAGGAGGATTCTAAGTGAAATAAGTCACACAGAAAAAGAAACATCATAAGGTATCACTAATACACGGAATGTAAACTTGGCTACACATGAACTGAATTACAAAACAGAACAGGGTCTCAAATTTAGAAAACCAACTTATGCTTGCTTATGGGGAAAGGTGAGTTGGGGTGCTGCATAAAACCAGAGATTGAAATTAACACAGATACCGTTCCATAGGCCAAATATATAATAGAGAAGACCTACTCCTTGCTCAACGAAATGGACTCAACACCCCATATTCAACGCCTGGGAATATACCTGACAAGTAAGAATCTTAAAACCCATGGATTTATATGTCTCCATAAGGAAATCAAGCGTGTGTACAGCGGCCTAAACGCAGCAGTGAAAATCCGATAAATCCCATTACCAAAATAAATTTCAAAAACAAAACACAATGACAGTGAAATAGAGAGCAATTCTTACATAATTCATTCAGGGCTTGTGATGCAACCTTGATTTCCACATCTACACCCAGAGCTGGGTGAGACATAAGGCTGGACACTTCGGGCTGATAGCATTGGTGAGGTTCAGTGAGCAAACGCAGGCCCTTTGGAGTCATACTGCATGGTACCCATTCCATGGGTCCCAACTCTCCAGGTTTAAGGGATTCTTCCTTCAGCTAAAACATGCATGGGAAACCCAGAGTATGGTCCACCGTGTGATTGGGAAACGTTTTCAAAAGCATCTTAGTTTTCGTCCCCTGGTACTCGGGGTCACCGTTCCTGACGCCTTACTAACACTCTCCCCACTTGGAGAGTCAGTGCCTTTAACCTCCTGTTTGGCACAGTTTGCAATTTCTGCGCAAGATGATCAGGAATAAGGAGAACCAATGAGAGACTAGCTGTAGGTGTCTGCACGGGCAAATGGAACGCTCATTTCCCACCAGGAAGAGGAATTAACCAAAGGCTCAGCGTGCCTGCTGGAAAAAGATTAGGGCCTGAAGCAATCCTGCGGTTTTGCGGCCAGCTCACAAGAAAGCGAGTTGAAGAAAGGAGCTCAGGGGCACTGTAATTCACAAACCTGCAGAGTTATGAATGAGAGCTATCGTCCAAAAATATATTGAAGTTAGTCTTCGAAGAGGACTTGAAAGCGGGGCAGAATTTCAGGAAAACGATTTCAGGGGGTAGACTGGAATTGCACTTAAAGCATAGGAAAAGAGGCAGAATGTCGACAATGATGCACTTGGCCAAAAAGGTCGTATGCGTTCTTTTCCTGAATATATTCAGGAAAAAACGCATACGCACTTTTTGGCCAACCAAGCAAGCGTGTAAAGGAAATCTGCACTACAATGAAGTCTCACTGCCCCCCGGTGAAAAGGGCCATCTGAAAAATGTGTAAAATCCAGAAAGGCAGGACAGGGCATGGAGAACAGGGAGCCTTGTTATGCTGATGGGCGGGATGTAAATTGCCAACAGCCACTCTGGAGAAGTGTATGGTGTTTCCTGAAACACGTAGGAAACAAAGAAACACAGCCTATGGCACTTCCACTTATGGTCGTATAGCTTAGGGAAATTAAAATCAAACACACACAGCCACCCCAAATTTTGGGACGGCTCTGTTTACAAGAACCTCGTCTACGATGCAAGTTAAATATCCGAGAAAGCAAAAAATGAATAAAGAAGTTGTTGTACGTACGTAAATGGAATATCACTCAGCAATGAAATCTACGTCATCAGGCCCGTAGCGGAATAATGAGTGGATTCAGGTACGATGATTCTACAAGAAATAAGTCACACAGAAAAACAAACATCATAAGATATCACTAATACACGGAATGTAAACTTGGCTACACATGAACTGAATTACAAAACAGAACAGGGTCTCAAATTTAGAAAACCAACTTATGCTTGCTTATGGGGAAAGGTGTGTTGGGGTTCTGCATAAAACCAGAGATTGAAATTAGCACAGATACCGTTCCATAAGCCAAATATATAATAGAAAAGACCTACGCCTTGCTCAACGAAATGGACTCAACACCCCATATTCAACGCCTTGGAATATACCTGAGAAGTAAGAATCTTAAAACCCATGGATTTATATGTCTCCATAAGGAAATCAAGCGTGTGTACAGCGGCCTAAACGCAGCAGTGAAAATCCGATAAATCCCATTATCAAAATAAATTTCAAAAAAAAACACAATGACAGTGAAATAGAGAGCAATTCTTAAATAATTCATTCAGGGCTTGTGATGCAATCTGGATTTACCACATCTACAACCAGACCTGGGTGAGACATAAGGCTGGACACTTCGGGCTCATAGCATTGGTGAGGTTCGGTGAGCAAATGCAGACCCTTTGAAGTCATACTGTATGGTACCCATTCCATGGGTCCCAACTCTGCAGGTTTAAGGGATTCTTCCTTCAACTAAACCATGCATGGCAAACCCAGAGTAAGGTCCACCGTGTGATTGGGAAACGTTTTGAAATGCATCTCAGTTTTCGTCCCCTGGTACTCGGGTTCACCATTCCAGACGCTTTACTAACACTCTCCCCACTTGGAGAGTCAGTGCCTTTAACCTCCTCTTTGGCACAGTTTGCAATTTCTGCGCAAGATGAACAGGAATAGGGAGAACCAATGAGAGACTAGCTGTAAGTGTCTGCACGGGCAAATGGAACGCTCATTTCCCACCAGGAAGAGGAATTAACCAAAGGCTCAGCGTGCCCTGCCTGAAACAGATTAGGGCCTGAAGCAATCCTGCGGTTTTGTGGCCAGCTCACAAGAAAGCGAGTTGAAGAAAGGAGCTCAGGGGCACTGTAATTCACAAACCTGCAGAGTTATGAATGACAGCTATCGTCCAAAAATGTACTGAAGTAAGTCTTCGAAGAGGACTTGAAAGCGGGGCAGAAATGCAGGAAAACGATTTCAGGGGGTAGACAGGAAATCCACCTAAAGCTTAGGAAAATAGCAGAATGTCGAAAATGATGCACTTGGCCAAAAAGGGCGTATGCGTTTTTTCCTGAATATATTCAGGAATAAACGCATATGCACTTTTTGGCCAACCAAGCAAGCGTGTAAAGAAATCTGCACTACAATGAAGTCTCATTGACCCCCGGTCAAAAGGGCGATCTGAAAAAAGTATAAAAATCAGAAAAGCAGGACAGGCCATGGAGAAAACGGAGTCTTGTTATGCAGATGGGCGGGACGTAAATTGCCAACAGCCAAACTGGAGAAGTGTATGGCGTTTCCTGAAACACATAGGAAACAAAGCAACGCAGCCTATGGCACTTCCACTTATGGTCCTGTAGCTTAGGGAAAGTAAAATCAAAAACACACAGCCAACCCAAAATTTCAGACGACTCTGTATACAAGAACCTCGTCTATGGTACAAGTTAAATATCCCAGAAAGCGAAAAATGGATAAAGAAGTTGTGGTACGTACGTACAATGTAATATCACACAGCAATGAAATCTACGTCATCAGGCCCATAGCGGCATAATGAGTGGATTCAGGTAGGACGATTCTACGAGAAATAAGTCACACAGAAAAAGAAACATCATAAGATATCACTAATACACGGAATGTAAACTTGGCTACACATGAACTGAATTACAAAACAGAACAGGGTCTCAAATTTAGAAAATCAACTTATGCTTGCTTAAGGGGAAAGGTGTGTTGGGGTGCTGCATAAAACCAGAGATTGAAATTAGCACAGATACCGTTCCATAAGCCAAATATATAATAGAAAAGACCTACTCCTTGCTCAACGAAATGGACTCGACACCACATATTCAACACCTGGGAATATACCTGACAAGTAAGAATCTTAAAACCCATGGATTTATATGTCTCCATAAGAGAATCAAGCGTGTGTACAGCTGCATGAATGCAGCAGAGAAAATCCGATAAATCCCATTATCAAAATGAATTACAAAAACAAAACACAAGGACAGTGAAATAGAGAGCAATTCTTAAATAATTCATTCAGGGCTTGTGATGCAACCTGGATTTACCACATCTACACCCAGAGCTGAGTGAGACATAAGGTTGGGCACTTCGGGCTGATAGCATTGGTGAGGTTCGATGAGCAAATGCAGACCCTTTGAAGTCATATTGCATGGTACCCGTGCCATGGGTCCCAACTCTCCAGGTTTAAGGGATTCTTCCTTCAGCTAAAACATGCATGGGAAACCCACAGTACGGTGCACCGTGTGACCGGGAAACGTTTTAAATGTATCTCAGTTTTCGTCCCCTTTTACTCGGGTTCACCATTCCAGACCCTTTACTCACACTGTCCCCACATGGAGAGTCAGTGCCTTTAACCTCCTGTTTGGCACAGTTTGCAATTTCTGCGCAACATGAACAGGAATAGGGAGAACCAATGAGAGACTAGCTGTAGGTGTCTGCACGGGCAAATTTAACGCTCATTTCCCACCAGGAAGAGGAATTAACCACAGGCTCAGCATGCCATGCCGGAACCAGATTAGGGCCTGAAGTAATCCTGCGGGTTTGCGGCCAGCTCACAAGATAGCGAGTTGAAGAAAGGAGCTCAGGGGCACTGTAACTCACAAACATGCAGAGTTATAAATGACAGCTATCGTCCAAAAAAATATTGAAGGAAGGCTGCGAAGACGACTTGTAAGTGGGGCAGAATTGCAGGAAAACGATTTCAGGGGGTAGACGGGAATTGCATTTAAAGCATAGGAAAAGAGGCAGAACGTCGACAATGATGCTCTTGGCCAAAAAGGCCGTATGCGTTTTTTCCTGAATATATTCAGGAAAAAACGCATACGCCCTTTTTGGCCAACCAAGCAAGCATGTTAAAGAAATCTGCACTACAATGAAGTCTCACTGCCCCCCGGTCAAAAGGGCCATCTGAAAAAAGTGTAAAATCCAGAAAGGCAGCACAGGCCATGGAGAACAGGGAGCCTTGTTATGCTGATGGGCGGGATGTAAATTGCCAAGAGCCGCTCTGGAGAAGTGTATGGTGTTTCCTGGAACACCTAAAAAACAAAGCAACGAAGCCTACGGCATTTCCACTTATGGTCCTATAGCTTAGGGAAATTAAAATCAAAAACACACAGCCACCCCAAAGTGTCGGACGGCTCTGTTTACAAGAACCTCGTCTACTGTACAAGTTAAATATCCCAGAATGTGAAAAATGGATAAAGAAGTTGTGGTACGTACGTACAATGGAATATCACTCAGCAATGAAATCTATGTCATCAGGCCCGTCGCGGCATAATGAGTGGATTCAGGTACGATGATTCTAAGTGAAATAAGTCACACAGAAAATGAAACATCATAAGATATCACTAATACAAGGAATGTAAACTTGGCTACACATGACCTGAATTGCAAAACAGAACAGGGTCTCAAATTTAGAACACCAACTTATGCTTACTTAAGGGGAAAGGTGAGTTGGGGTGCTGCATAAAACCAGAGATAGAAATTAGCACAGATACCTTTCCATAAGCCAAATATGTAATAGTCAAGACCTACCCCTTGCTCAACGAAATGGACTAAACACCCCATATTCAACGCCTAGGAATACATCTGACTAGTAAGAATCATCAAACACATGGATTTATATGTCTCCGTAAGAGAATGAAGCGTGTGTACAGCGGCATGAATGCAGCAGAGAAAATCCGATAAATCCCATTATCAAAATGAATTACAAAAACAAAACTCAAGGACAGTGAAATAGAGAGCAATTCTTAAATAATTCATTCAGGGCTTGTGATGCAACCTGGATTTACCACATCTACACCCAGAGCTGAGTGAGACATAAGGTTGGGCACTTCGGGCTGATAGCATTGGTGAGGTTCGATGAGCAAATGCAGACCCTTTGAAGTCATACTGCATGGTACCCGTGCCATGGGTCCCAACTCTCCAGGTTTAAGGGATTCTTCCTTCAGCTAAAACATGCATCGGAAACCCACAGTACGGTGCACCGTGTGACCGGGAAACGTTTTAAATGTATCTCAGTTTTCGTCCCCTTTTACTCGGGTTCACCATTCCAGACCCTTTACTCACACTGTCCCCACATGGAGAGTCAGTGCCTTTAACCTCCTGTTTGGCACAGTTTGCAATTTCTGCGCAACATGAACAGGAATAGGGAGAACCAATGAGAGACTAGCTGTAGGTGTCTGCACGGGCAAAATTAACGCTCATTTCCCACCAGGAAGAGGAATTAACCACAGGCTCAGCATGCCATGCCGGAACCAGATTAGGGCCTGAAGTAATCCTGCGGGTTTGCGGCCAGCTCACAAGATAGCGAGTTGAAGAAAGGAGCTCAGGGGCACTGTAACTCACAAACATGCAGAGTTATAAATGACAGCTATCGTCCAAAAAAATATTGAAGGAAGGCTGCGAAGACGACTTGTAAGTGGGGCAGAATTGCAGGAAAACGATTTCAGGGGGTAGACGGGAACTGCATTTAAAGCATAGGAAAAGAGGCAGAACGTCGACAGTGATGCTCTTGGCCAAAAAGGGCGTATGCGTTTTTTCCTGAATATATTCAGGAAAAAACGCATACGCCCTTTTTGGCCAACCAAGCAAGCATGTTAAAGAAATCTGCACTACAATGAAGTCTCACTTCCCCCAGGTGAAAAGGGCCATCTGTAAAAAGTGTAAAATCCAGAAAGGCAGCACAGGCCATGGAGAACAGGGAGCCTTGTTATACTGATGGGCGGGATGTAAATTGCCAACAGCCACACTGGAGAAGTGTATGGTGTTTCCCGGAACACCATAAAAACAAAGCAACGGAGCCTACGGCACTTCCACTTATGGTCCTATAGCTTAGGGAAATTAAAATCAAAAACACACAGCCACCCCAAAGTGTCGGACGGCTCTGTTTACAAGAACCTCATCTACGGTACAAGTTAAATATCCCAGAATGTGAAAAATGGATAAAGAAGTTGTGGTACGTACGTACAATGGAATATCACTCAGCAATGAAATCTAAGTCATCAGGCCCGTCGCAGCACAATGCATGGATTCAGGTACGATGATTCTAAGTGAAATAAGTCACACAGAAAATGAAACATCATACGATATCACTAATACACTGAATGTAAACGTGGCTACACATGAACTGAATTAGAAAACAGAACAGGGTCTCAAATTTAGAAAACCAACTTATGCTTGCTTAAGGGGAAAGGTGAGTTGGGGTGCTGCATAAAACCAGAGATAGAAATTAGCACAGATACCGTTCCATAAGCCAAATATGTAATAGTCAAGACCTACCCCTTGCTCAACGAAATGGACTAAACACCCCATATTCAACGCCTAGGAATACACCTGACTAGTAAGAATCTTCAAACCCATGGATTTATATGTCTCCGTAAGAGAATGAAGCGTGTGTACAGTGTCATGAATGCAGCAGAGAATATCTGATAAATCCCATTATCAAAATGAATTACAAAAACAAAACACTAGGACAGTGAAATAGAGAGCAATTCTTAAATAATTCATTCACGGCTTGTGATGCAACCTGGATTTACCACATCTACACCCAGAGCTGAATGAGACATAATGTTGGGCACTTCGGGCTGATAGCATTGGTGTGGTTCGATGAGCAAATGCAGACCGTTTGAAGTCATACTCTATGGTACCCTTTCCATGGGTCCCAAATCTCCAGGGTTAAGGGATTCTTCCTTCAGCTTAATCATGCATGGGAAACCCACAGTATGGTGCACCGTGTGACCGGGAAACGTTTTCAAATGCATCTCAGATTTCGTCCCCTTTTACTCGGGTTCACCATTCCAGAACCTTTACTAACACTCTCCCCACTTGGAGAGTCAGTGCCTTTAAACTCCTGTTTGGCACAGTTTGCAATTTCTGCGCAAGATGAACAGGAATACGGAGAACCAATGAGAGACTAGCTGTAGGTGTCTGCACGGGCAAAGGGAACGCTCATTTCCCACCAGGAAGAGGAATTAACGAAAGGCTCAGCATGCCATGCTGGAACCAGATTAGGGCCTGAAGCAATCCTGCGGGTTTGCGGCCAGCTCACAAGAAAGCGAGTTGAAGAAAGGAGCTCAGGGACACTGTAATTCACAAACCTGCAGAGTTATAAATGACAGCTACCGTCCAAAAATATATTGAAGTAAGTCTTGGAACAGGACTTGAAAGCGGGGCAGAATTGCAGGAAAACGATTTCAGGGGGTAGACTGGAATTGCATTTAAAGCATAGGAAAAGAGGCAGAACCTTGACAACGATGCACTTGGCCAAAATGGGCATATGCGTTTCTCCTGAATATATTCAGGAAAAAATGCATATGCACTTTTTGGCCAACCTAGCATGCACGTTAAAGAAATCTGCACTACAATGAAGTCTCACTGCCCCCCAGTCAAAAGGGCCATCTGAAAAAAGTGTAAAATCCAAAAAGTCAGCACAGGCCATGGAGAACATGGAGCCTTGTTATGCTGATGGGCGGGATGTAAATTGCCAACAGCCGCTCTGGAGAAGTGTATGGTGTTTCCTGAAACACCTAAAAAACAAAGTAACGGTGCGTACGGCACTACCACTTATGGTCCTATACCTTAGGGAAATTAAAATCAAAAACACACAGCCACCCCAAAGTTTTGGACGGCACTGTTTACAAGAACCTCGTCTACGGTACAAGTTAAATATCCCAGAATGCAAAAATGGATAAAGAAGTTGTGGTACGTACGTACAATGTAATATCACTCAGCAATGAAATCTATGTCATCAGGCCCATAGCGGCATAATGAGTGGATTCAGGTAGGAGGATTCTAAGTGAAATAAGTCACACAGAAAAAGAAACATCATAAGGTATCACTAATACACGGAATGTAAACTTGGCTACACATGAACTGAATTACAAAACAGAACAGGGTCTCAAATTTAGAAAACCAACTTATGCTTGCTTATGGGGAAAGGTGAGTTGGGGTGCTGCATAAAACCAGAGATTGAAATTAACACAGATACCGTTCCATAGGCCAAATATATAATAGAGAAGACCTACTCCTTGCTCAACGAAATGGACTCAACACCCCATATTCAACGTCTGGGAATATACCTGACAAGAAAGAATCTTAAAACCCATGGATTTATATGTCTCCATAAGGAAATCAAGCGTGTGTACAGCGGCCTAAACGCAGCAGTGAAAATCCGATAAATCCCATTACCAAAATAAATTTCAAAAACAAAACACAATGACAGTGAAATAGAGAGCAATTCTTACATAATTCATTCAGGGCTTGTGATGCAACCTTGATTTCCACATCTACACCCAGAGCTGGGTGAGACATAAGGCTGGACACTTCGGGCTGATAGCATTGGTGAGGTTCAGTGAGCAAACGCAGGCCCTTTGGAGTCATACTGCATGGTACCCATTCCATGGGTCCCAACTCTCCAGGTTTAAGGGATTCTTCCTTCAGCTAAAACATGCATGGGAAACCCAGAGTATGGTCCACCGTGTGATTGGGAAACGTTTTCAAAAGCATCTTAGTTTTCGTCCCCTGGTACTCGGGGTCACCGTTCCTGACGCCTTACTAACACTCTCCCCACTGGGAGACTCAGTGCCTTTAACCTCCTGTTTGGCACAGTTTGCAATTTCTGCGCAAGCTGATCAGGAATAAGGAGAACCAATGAGAGACTAGCTGTAGGTGTCTGCACGGGCAAATGGAACGCTCATTTCCCACCAGGAAGAGGAATTAACCAAAGGCTCAGCGTGCCTGCTGGAAAAAGATTAGGGCCTGAAGCAATCCTGCGGTTTTGCGGCCAGCTCACAAGAAAGCGAGTTGAAGAAAGGAGCTCAGGGGCACTGTAATTCACAAACCTGCAGAGTTATGAATGAGAGCTATCGTCCAAAAATATATTGAAGTTAGTCTTCGAAGAGGACTTGAAAGCGGGGCAGAATTTCAGGAAAACGATTTCAGGGGGTAGACTGGAATTGCACTTAAAGCATAGGAAAAGAGGCAGAATGTCGACAATGATGCACTTGGCCAAAAAGGTCGTATGCGTTCTTTTCCTGAATATATTCAGGAAAAAACGCATACGCACTTTTTGGCCAACCAAGCAAGCGTGTAAAGGAAATCTGCACTACAATGAAGTCTCACTGCCCCCCGGTGAAAAGGGCCATCTGAAAAATGTGTAAAATCCAGAAAGGCAGGACAGGGCATGGAGAACAGGGAGCCTTGTTATGCTGATGGGCGGGATGTAAATTGCCAACAGCCACTCTGGAGAAGTGTATGGTGTTTCCTGAAACACGTAGGAAACAAAGAAACACAGCCTATGGCACTTCCACTTATGGTCGTATAGCTTAGGGAAATTAAAATCAAACACACACAGCCACCCCAAATTTTGGGACGGCTCTGTTTACAAGAACCTCGTCTACGATGCAAGTTAAATATCCGAGAAAGCAAAAAATGAATAAAGATGTTGTTGTACGTACGTACAATGGAATATCACTCAGCAATGAAATCTACGTCATCAGGCCCGTAGCGGAATAATGAGTGGATTCAGGTACGATGATTCTACGAGAAATAAGTCACACAGAAAAACAAACATCATAAGATATCACTAATACACGGAATGTAAACTTGGCTACACATGAACTGAATTACAAAACAGAACAGGGTCTCAAATTTAGAAAACCGACTTATGCTTGCTTATGAGGAAAGGTGTGTTGGGGTTCTGCATAAAACCAGAGATTGAAATTAGCACAGATACCGTTCCATAAGCCAAATATATAATAGAAAAGACCTACGCCTTGCTCAACGAAATGGACTCAACACCCCATATTCAACGCCTTGGAATATACCTGAGAAGTAAGAATCTTAAAACCCATGGATTTATATGTCTCCATAAGGAAATCAAGCGTGTGTACAGCGGCCTAAACGCAGCAGTGAAAATCCGATAAATCCCATTATCAAAATAAATTTCGAAAAAAAACACAATGACAGTGAAATAGAGAGCAATTCTTAAATAATTCATTCAGGGCTTGTGATGCAATCTGGATTTACCACATCTACAACCAGACCTGGGTGAGACATAAGGCTGGACACTTCGGGCTCATAGCATTGGTGAGGTTCGGTGAGCAAATGCAGACCCTTTGAAGTCATACTGTATGGTACCCATTCCATGGGTCCCAACTCTGCAGTTTTAAGGGATTCTTCCTTCAACTAAACCATGCATGGCAAACCCAGAGTAAGGTCCACCGTGTGATTGGGAAACGTTTGGAAATGCATCTCAGTTTTCGTCCCCTGGTACTCGGGTTCACCATTCCAGACGCTTTACTAACACTCTCCCCACTTGGAGAGTCAGTGCCTTTAACCTCCTCTTTGGCACAGTTTGCAATTTCTGCGCAAGATGAACAGGAATAGGGAGAACCAATGAGAGACTAGCTGTAAGTGTCTGCACGGGCAAATGGAACGCGCATTTCCCGCCAGGAAGAGGAATTAACCAAAGGCTCAGCGTGCCCTGCCTGAAACAGATTAGGGCCTGAAGCAATCCTGCAGTTTTGTGGCCAGCTCACAAGAAAGCGAGTTGAAGAAAGGAGCTCAGGGGCACTGTAATTCACAAACCTGCAGAGTTATGAATGACAGCTATCGTCCAAAAATGTACTGAAGTAAGTCTGCGAAGAGGACTAGAAAGCGGGGCAGAATTGCAGGAAAACGATTTCAGGGGGTAGACAGGAAATCCACCTAAAGCTTAGGAAAATAGCAGAATGTCGAAAATGATGCACTTGGCCAAAAAGGGCGTATGCGTTTTTTCCTGAATATATTCAGGAATAAACGCATACGCACTTTTTGGCCAACCAAGCAAGCGTGTAAAGAAATCTGCACTACAATGAAGTCTCCTTGACCCCCGGTCAAAAGGGAGATCTGAAAAAAGTATAAAAATCAGAAAAGCAGGACAGGCCATGGAGAAAAGGGAGCCTTGTTATGCAGATGGGCGGGACGTAAATTGCCAACAGCCAAACTGGAGAAGTGTATGGCGTTTCCTGAAACACATAGGAAACAAAGCAACGCAGCCTATGGCACTTCCACTTATGGTCCTGTAGCTTAGGGAAAGTAAAATCAAAAACACACAGCCAACCCAAAATTTCAGACGACTCTGTATACAAGAACCTCGTCTATGGTACAAGTTAAATATCCCAGAAAGCGAAAAATGGATAAAGAAGTTGTGGTACGTACGTACAATGTAATATCACACAGCAATGAAATCTACGTCATCAGGCCCATAGCGGCATAATGAGTGGATTCAGGTAGGACGATTCTACGAGAAATAAGTCACACAGAAAAAGAAACATCATAAGATATCACTAATACACGGAATGTAAACTTGGCTACACATGAACTGAATTACAAAACAGAACAGGGTCTCAAATTTAGAAAATCAACTTATGCTTGCTTAAGGGGAAAGGTGTGTTGGGGTGCTGCATAAAACCAGAGATTGAAATTAGCACAGATACCGTTCCATAAGCCAAATATATAATAGAAAAGACCTACTCCTTGCTCAACGAAATGGACTCGACACCACATATTCAACACCTGGGAATATACCTGACAAGTAAGAATCTTAAAACCCATGGATTTATATGTCTCCATAAGAGAATCAAGCGTGTGTACAGCTGCATGAATGCAGCAGAGAAAATCCGATAAATCCCATTATCAAAATGAATTACAAAAACAAAACACAAGGACAGTGAAATAGAGAGCAATTCTTAAATAATTCATTCAGGGCTTGAGATGCAACCTGGATTTACCACATCTACACCCAGAGCTGAGTGAGACATAAGGTTGGGCACTTCGGGCTGATAGCATTGGTGAGGTTCGATGAGCAAATGCAGACCCTTTGAAGTCATACTGCATGGTACCCGTGCCATGGGTCCCAACTCTCCAGGTTTAAGGGATTCTTCCTTCAGCTAAAACATGCATCGGAAACCCACAGTACGGTGCACCGTGTGACCGGGAAACGTTTTAAATGTATCTCAGTTTTCGTCCCCTTTTACTCGGGTTCACCATTCCAGACCCTTTACTCACACTGTCCCCACATGGAGAGTCAGTGCCTTTAACCTCCTGTTTGGCACAGTTTGCAATTTCTGCGCAAGATGAACAGGAATAGGGAGAACCAATGAGAGACTAGCTGTAGGTGTCTGCACGGGCAAATTTAACGCTCATTTCCCACCAGGAAGAGGAATTAACCACAGGCTCAGCATGCCATGCCGGAACCAGATTAGGGCCTGAAGTAATCCTGCGGGTTTGCGGCCAGCTCACAAGATAGCGAGTTGAAGAAAGGAGCTCAGGGGCACTGTAACTCACAAACATGCAGAGTTATAAATGACAGCTATCGTCCAAAAAAATATTGAAGGAAGGTTGCGAAGACGACTTGTAAGTGGGGCAGAATTGCAGGAAAACGATTTCAGGGGGTAGACGGGAATTGCATTTAAAGCATAGGAAAAGAGGCAGAACGTCGACAATGATGCTCTTGGCCAAAAAGGCCGTATGCGTTTTTTCCTGAATATATTCAGGAAAAAACGCATACGCCCTTTTTGGCCAACCAAGCAAGCATGTTAAAGAAATCTGCACTACAATGAAGTCTCACTGCCCCCCGGTCAAAAGGGCCATCTGAAAAAAGTGTAAAATCCAGAAAGGCAGCACAGGCCATGGAGAACAGGGAGCCTTGTTATGCTGATGGGCGGGATGTAAATTGCCAACAGCCACACTGGAGAAGTGTATGGTGTTTCCCGGAACACCATAAAAACAAAGCAACGGAGCCTACGGCACTTCCACTTATGGTCCTATAGCTTAGGGAAATTAAAATCAAAAACACACAGCCACCCCAAAGTGTCGGACGGCTCTGTTTACAAGAACCTCATCTACGGTACAAGTTAAATATCCCAGAATGTGAAAAATGGATAAAGAAGTTGTGGTACGTACGTACAATGGAATATCACTCAGCAATGAAATCTAAGTCATCAGGCCCGTCGCGGCACAATGCATGGATTCAGGTACGATGATTCTAAGTGAAATAAGTCACACAGAAAATGAAACATCATAAGATATCACTAATACACTGAATGTAAACGTGGCTACACATGAACTGAATTACAAAACAGAACAGGGTCTCAAATTTAGAAAACCAACTTATGCTTGCTTAAGGGGAAAGGTGAGTTGGGGTGCTGCATAAAACCAGAGATAGAAATTAGCACAGATACCTTTCCATAAGCCAAATATGTAATAGTCAAGACCTACCCCTTGCTCAACGAAATGGACTAAACACCCCATATTCAACGCCTAGGAATACACCTGACTAGTAAGAATCTTCAAACCCATGGATTTATATGTCTCCGTAAGAGAATGAAGCGTGTGTACAGTGTCATGAATGCAGCAGAGAATATCTGATAAATCCCATTATCAAAATGAATTACAAAAACAAAACACTAGGACAGTGAAATAGAGAGCAATTCTTAAATAATTCATTCACGGCTTGTGATGCAACCTGGATTTACCACATCTACACCCAGAGCTGAATGAGACATAATGTTGGGCACTTCGGGCTGATAGCATTGGTGTGGTTCGATGAGCAAATGCAGACCGTTTGAAGTCATACTCTATGGTACCCTTTCCATGGGTCCCAAATCTCCAGGGTTAAGGGATTCTTCCTTCAGCTAAAACATGCATGGGAAACCCACAGTATGGTGCACCGTGTGACTGGGAAACGTTTTCAAATGCATCTCAGATTTCGTCCCCTTTTACTCGGATTCACCATTCCAGAACGTATACTAACACTCTCCCCACTTGGAGAGTCAGTGCCTTTAAACTCCTGTTTGGCACAGTTTGCAATTTCTGAGCAAGATGAACAGGAATAGGGAGAATCAATGAGAGACTAGCTGTAGGTGTCTGCACGGGCAAAGGGAACGCTCATTTCCCACCAGGAAGAGGAATTAACGAAAGGCTCAGCATGCCATGCCGGAACCAGATTAGGGCCTGAAGCAATCCTGCGGGTTTGCGGCCAGCTCACAAGAAAGCGAGTTGAAGAAAGGAGCTCAGGGACACTGTAATTCACAAACCTGCAGAGTTATAAATGACAGCTACCGTCCAAAAATATATTGAAGTAAGTCTTGGAACAGGACTTGAAAGCGGGGCAGAATTGCAGGAAAACGATTTCAGGGGGTAGACTGGAATTGCATTTAAAGCATAGGAAAAGAGGCAGAACCTTGACAACGATGCACTTGGCCAAAATGGGCATATGCGTTTCTCCTAAATATATTCAGGAAAAAATGCATATGCCCTTTTTGGCCAACCTAGCATGCACGTTAAAGAAATCTGCACTACAATGAAGTCTCACTGCCCCCCAGTCAAAAGGGCCATCTGAAAAAAGTGTAAAATCCAAAAAGTCAGCACAGGCCATGGAGAACATGGAGCCTTGTTATGCTGATGGGCGGGATGTAAATTGCCAACAGCCACTCTGGAGAAGTGTATGGTGTTTCCTGAAACACCTAAAAAACAAAGTAACGGTGCGTACGGCACTACCACTTATGGTCCTATACCTTAGGGAAATTAAAATCAAAAACACACAGCCACCCCAAAGTTTTGGACGGCACTGTTTACAAGAACCTCGTCTACGGTACAAGTTAAATATCCCAGAATGCAAAAATGGATAAAGAAGTTGTGGTACGTACGTACAATGTAATATCACTCAGCAATGAAATCTATGTCATCAGGCCCATAGCGGCATAATGAGTGGATTCAGGTAGGAGGATTCTAAGTGAAATAAGTCACACAGAAAAAGAAACATCATAAGGTATCACTAATACACGGAATGTAAACTTGGCTACACATGAACTGAATTACAAAACAGAACAGGGTCTCAAATTTAGAAAACCAACTTATGCTTGCTTATGGGGAAAGGTGAGTTGGGGTGCTGCATAAAACCAGAGATTGAAATTAACACAGATACCGTTCCATAGGCCAAATATATAATAGAGAAGACCTACTCCTTGCTCAACGAAATGGACTCAACACCCCATATTCAACGCCTGGGAATATACCTGACAAGTAAGAATCTTAAAACCCATGGATTTATATGTCTCCATAAGGAAATCAAGCGTGTGTACAGCGGCCTAAACGCAGCAGTGAAAATCCGATAAATCCCATTACCAAAATAAATTTCAAAAACAAAACACAATGACAGTGAAATAGAGAGCAATTCTTACATAATTCATTCAGGGCTTGTGATGCAACCTTGATTTCCACATCTACACCCAGAGCTGGGTGAGACATAAGGCTGGACACTTCGGGCTGATAGCATTGGTGAGGTTCAGTGAGCAAACGCAGGCCCTTTGGAGTCATACTGCATGGTACCCATTCCATGGGTCCCAACTCTCCAGGTTTAAGGGATTCTTCCTTCAGCTAAAACATGCATGGGAAACCCAGAGTATGGTCCACCGTGTGATTGGGAAACGTTTTCAAAAGCATCTTAGTTTTCGTCCCCTGGTACTCGGGGTCACTGTTCCTGACGCCTTACTAACACTCTCCCCACTTGGAGACTCAGTGCCTTTAACCTCCTGTTTGGCACAGTTTGCAATTTCTGCGCAAGATGATCAGGAATAAGGAGAACCAATGAGAGACTAGCTGTAGGTGTCTGCACGGGCAAATGGAACGCTCATTTCCCACCAGGAAGAGGAATTAACCAAAGGCTCAGCGTGCCTGCTGGAAAAAGATTAGGGCCTGAAGCAATCCTGCGGTTTTGCGGCCAGCTCACAAGAAAGCGAGTTGAAGAAAGGAGCTCAGGGGCACTGTAATTCACAAACCTGCAGAGTTATGAATGAGAGCTATCGTCCAAAAATATATTGAAGTTAGTCTTCGAAGAGGACTTGAAAGCGGGGCAGAATTTCAGGAAAACGATTTCAGGGGGTAGACTGGAATTGCACTTAAAGCATAGGAAAAGAGGCAGAATGTCGACAATGATGCACTTGGCCAAAAAGGTCGTATGCGTTCTTTTCCTGAATATATTCAGGAAAAAACGCATACGCACTTTTTGGCCAACCAAGCAAGCGTGTAAAGGAAATCTGCACTACAATGAAGTCTCACTGCCCCCCGGTGAAAAGGGCCATCTGAAAAATGTGTAAAATCCAGAAAGGCAGGACAGGGCATGGAGAACAGGGAGCCTTGTTATGCTGATGGGCGGGATGTAAATTGCCAACAGCCACTCTGGAGAAGTGTATGGTGTTTCCTGAAACACGTAGGAAACAAAGAAACACAGCCTATGGCACTTCCACTTATGGTCGTATAGCTTAGGGAAATTAAAATCAAACACACACAGCCACCCCAAATTTTGGGACGGCTCTGTTTACAAGAACCTCGTCTACGATGCAAGTTAAATATCCGAGAAAGCAAAAAATGAATAAAGAAGTTGTTGTACGTACGTAAATGGAATATCACTCAGCAATGAAATCTACGTCATCAGGCCCGTAGCGGAATAATGAGTGGATTCAGGTACGATGATTCTACGAGAAATAAGTCACACAGAAAAACAAACATCATAAGATCTCACTAATACACGGAATGTAATCTTGGCTACACATGAACTGAATTACAAAACAGAACAGGGTCTCAAATTTAGAAAACCAACTTATGCTTGCTTATGGGGAAAGGTGTGTTGGGGTTCTGCATAAAACCAGAGATTGAAATTAGCACAGATACCGTTCCATAAGCCAAATATATAATAGAAAAGACCTACGCCTTGCTCAACGAAATGGACTCAACACCCCATATTCAACGCCTTGGAATATACCTGAGAAGTAAGAATCTTAAAACCCATGGATTTATATGTCTCCATAAGGAAATCAAGCGTGTGTACAGCGGCCTAAACGCAGCAGTGAAAATCCGATAAATCCCATTATCAAAATAAATTTCAAAAAAAACACAATGACAGTGAAATAGAGAGCAATTCTTAAATAATTCATTCAGGGCTTGTGATGCAATCTGGATTTACCACATCTACAACCAGACCTGGGTGAGACATAAGGCTGGACACTTCGGGCTCATAGCATTGGTGAGGTTCGGTGAGCAAATGCAGACCCTTTGAAGTCATACTGTATGGTACCCATTCCATGGGTCCCAACTCTGCAGGTTTAAGGGATTCTTCCTTCAACTAAACCATGCATGGCAAACCCAGAGTAAGGTCCACCGTGTGATTGGGAAACGTTTTGAAATGCATCTCAGTTTTCGTCCCCTGGTACTCGGGTTCACCATTCCAGACGCTTTACTAACACTCTCCCCACTTGGAGAGTCAGTGCCTTTAACCTCCTCTTTGGCACAGTTTGCAATTTCTGCGCAAGATGAACAGGAATAGGGAGAACCAATGAGAGACTAGCTGTAAGTGTCTGCACGGGCAAATGGAACGCTCATTTCCCACCAGGAAGAGGAATTAACCAAAGGCTCAGCGTGCCCTGCCTGAAACAGATTAGGGCCTGAAGCAATCCTGCAGTTTTGCGGCCAGCTCACAAGAAAGCGAGTTGAAGAAAGGAGCTCAGGGGCACTGTAATTCACAAACCTGCAGAGTTATGAATGACAGCTATCGTCCAAAAATGTACTGAAGTAAGTCTTCGAAGAGGACTTGAAAGCGGGGCAGAATTGCAGGAAAACGATTTCAGGGGGTAGACAGGAAATCCACCTAAAGCTTAGGAAAATAGCAGAATGTCGAAAATGATGCACTTGGCCAAAAGGGCGTATGCGTTTTTTCCTCAATATATTCAGGAATAAACGCATACGCACTTTTTGGCCAACCAAGCAAGCGTGTAAAGAAATGTGCACTACAATGAAGTCTCATTGACCCCGGGTCAAAAGGGCGATCTGAAAAAAGTATAAAAATCAGAAAAGCAGGACAGGCCATGGAGAAAAGGGAGCCTTGTTATGCAGATGGGCGGGACGTAAATTGCCAACAGCCAAACTGGAGAAGTGTATGGCGTTTCCTGAAACACACAGGAAACAAAGCAACGCAGCCTATGGCACTTCCACTTATGGTCCTGTAGCTTAGGGAAAGTAAAATCAAAAACACACAGCCAACCCAAAATTTCAGACGACTCTGTATACAAGAACCTCGTCTATGGTACAAGTTAAATATCCCAGAAAGCGAAAAATGGATAAAGAAGTTGTGGTACGCACGTACAATGTAATATCACACAGCAATGAAATCTACGTCATCAGGCCCATAGCGGCATAATGAGTGGATTCAGGTAGGACGATTCTACGAGAAATAAGTCACACAGAAAAAGAAACATCATAAGATATCACTAATACACGGAATGTAAACTTGGCTACACATGAACTGAATTACAAAACAGAACAGGGTCTCAAATTTAGAAAATCAACTTATGCTTGCTTAAGGGGAAAGGTGTGTTGGGGTGCTGCATAAAACCAGAGATTGAAATTAGCACAGATACCGTTCCATAAGCCAAATATATAATAGAAAAGACCTACTCCTTGCTCAACGAAATGGACTCGACACCACATATTCAACACCTGGGAATATACCTGACAAGTAAGAATCTTAAAACCCATGGATTTATATGTCTCCATAAGAGAATCAAGCGTGTGTACAGCTGCATGAATGCAGCAGAGAAAATCCGATAAATCCCATTATCAAAATGAATTACAAAAACAAAACACAAGGACAGTGAAATAGAGAGCAATTCTTAAATAATTCATTCAGGGCTTGTGATGCAACCTGGATTTACCACATCTACACCCAGAGCTGAGTGAGACATAAGGTTGGGCACTTCGGGCTGATAGCATTGGTGAGGTTCGATGAGCAAATGCAGACCCTTTGAAGTCACACTGCATGGTACCCGTGCCATGGGTCCCAACTCTCCAGGTTTAAGGGATTCTTCCTTCAGCTAAAACATGCATCGAAAACCCACAGTACGGTGCACCGTGTGACCGGGAAACGTTTTAAATGTATCTCAGTTTTCGTCCCCTTTTACTCGGGTTCACCATTCCAGAACTTTTCCTAACACTCTCCCCACTTGGAGAGTCAGTGCCTTTAACCTCCTGTTTGGCACTGTTTGCAATTTCTGCGCAAGATGAACAGGAATAGGGAGAAGCAATGAGAGACTAGCTGTAGGTGTCTGCACAGGCAAATTTAACACTCATTTCCCACCAGGAAGAGGAATTAACCACAGGCTCAGCATGCCGTGCCGGAACCTGATTAGGGCCTGAAGCAATCCTGCGGGTTTGCGGCCAGCTCACAAGATAGCGAGTTGAAGAAAGGAGCTCAGGGGCACTGTAACTCACAAACATGCAGAGTTATAAATGACAGCTATCGTCCAAAAAAATATTGAAGGAAGGCTGCGAAGACGACTTGTAAGTGGGGCAGAATTGCAGGAAAACGATTTCAGGGGGTAGACGGGAACTGCATTTAAAGCATAGGAAAAGAGGCAGAACGTCGACAATGATGCTCTTGGCCAAAAAGGGCGTATGCGTTTTTTCCTGAATATATTCAGGAAAAAACGCATACGCCCTTTTTGGCCAACCAAGCAAGCATGTTAAAGAAATCTGCACTACAATGAAGTCTCACTGCCCCCCGGTCAAAAGGGCCATCTGAAAATAGTGTAAAATCCAGAAATATCCCAGAATGTGAAAAATGGATAAAGAAGTTGTGGTACGTACGTACAATGGAATATCACTCAGCAATGAAACCTAAGACATCAGGCCCGTCGTGGCATAATGCGTTGATTCAGGTACGATGATTCTAAGTGAAATAAGTCACACAGAAAATGAAACATCATAAGATATCACTAATACACTGAATGTAAACGTGGCTACACATGAACTGAATTACAAAACAGAACAGGGTCTCAAATTTAGAAAATCAACTTATGCTTGCTTAAGGGGAAAGGTGAGTTGGGGTGCTGCATCAAACCAGAGATAGAAATTTGCACAGATACATTTCCATAAGCCAAATATGTTATAGTCAACACCTACCCCTTGCTCAACGAAATGGACTAAGCACCCTGTATTCAACACCTAGGAATACATCTGACTATTAAGAATCATCAAACCCATGGATTTATATGTCTCCGTAAGAGAATGAAGCCTGTGTACAGTGGCATGAATGTAGCAGAGAAAATCCGATAAATCCCATTATCAAAATGAATTACAAAAACAAAACTCAAGGACAGTGAAATAGAGAGCAATTCTTAAATAATTCATTCAGGGCTTGTGATGCAACCTGGATTTACAACATCTACACCCAGAGCTGAGTGAGACATAAGGTTGGACACTTCGGGCTGGTAGCATTGATGAGGTTCGATGAGCAAATGCAGACCCTTCGGAGTCATACTGCATGGTACCCATTCCATGGGTCCCAACTCTCCAGGTTTAAGGGATTCTTCCTTCAGCTAAAACATGCATGGGAAACCCACAGTATGGTGCACCGTGTGACCGGGAAACGTTTTCAAATGCATCTCAGTTTTCGTCCCCTTTTACTCGGCTTCACCATTCCAGAACCTTTACTAACACTCTCCCCTCTTGGAGAGTCAGTGCCTTTAACCTCCTGTTTGGCACAGTTTGCAATTTCTGCGCAAGATGAACAGGAATAGGGAGAACCAATGAGAGACTAGCTGTAGGTGTCTGCACGGGCAAATTTAACGCTCATTTCCCACCAGGAAGAGGAATTAACCAAAGGCTCAGGATGCCGTTCCGGAACCAGATTAGGGCCTGAAGCAATCCTGCGGGTTTGCGGCCAGCTCACAAGAAAGCGATTTCAAGAAAGGAGTTCAGTGGCACTGTACTTCACACACTGCAGAGTTATAAAGGACAGCTATCGTCCAAAAATATATTGAAGGAAGGCTGCGAAGAGGACTTGAAAGAGGGGCAGAATTTCAGGAAAACGATTCCAGGGTGTATACTGGATTGCATTTAAAGCATAGGAAACGAGGCAGAACGTCGACAATGATGCACTTGGCCAAAAAGGCCGTATGCGTTTTTTCCTGAATATATTCAGGAAAAAACGCATACGCCCTTTTTGGCCAACCAAGGAAGCATGTTAAAGAAATCTGCACTACAATGAAGTCTCACTGCCCCCCGGTCAAAAGGGCCATCGGAAAAAAGTGTAAAATCCAGAAAGGCAGCAGAGGCCATGGAGAACAGGGAGCCTTGTTATGCTGAAGTGCGGGATGTAAATTGCCAAGAGCCACTCTGGAGAAGTGTATGGTGTTTCCTGAAACACCTAAAAAACAAAGCAACGGAGCCTACGGCATTTCCACTTATGGTCCTATAGTTTAGCGAAATTAAAATCCAAAACACACAGCCACCCCAAAGTTTCAGACGGCTCTGTTTACAAGAACCTCGTCTACGGTACAAGTTAAATATCCCAGAAAGCGAAAAATGGATAAAGAAGTTGTAGTACGTACGTACAATGGAATATCACTCACCAATGACATCTATGTCATCAGGCCCGTCGTGGCATAATGAGTGGATTCAGGTACGATGATTCTAAGTGAAATAAGTCACACAGAAAATGAAACATCATAAGATATCTCTAATACACGGAATGTAATCTTGGCTACACCTGAACTGAATTACAAAACAGAACAGGGTCTCAAATTTAGAAAACCAACTTATGTTTGCTTAAGGGGAAAGGTGAATTGGGGTGCTGCATAAAACCAGAGATAGAAATTAGCACAGATACCATTTCATAAGTCACATATGTAATAGTCAAGACCTACCCCTTGCTCAACGTGATGGACTAAACACCCTATATTCGACGCCTAGGAATACACCTGACTAGTAAGAATCTTCAAACCCATGGATTTATATGTCTCCATAAGAGAATCAAGCGTGCGTACAGCTGTATGAAGGCAGCTGAGAAAATCCGATAAATCCCATTATCAAAATAAATTACGAAACAAAACACAATGACAGTGAAATAGAGAGCAATTCTTAAATAATTCATTCAGGGCTTGTGATGCAACCTGGATTTACCTCATCTACACCCAGAGCTGAGTGTGACATAAGGTTGGACACTTCGGGCTGATAGCATTGGTGAGGTTCGATGAGCAAATGCAGACCCTTTGAAGTCACACTGCATGGTACCCATTCCATGGGTCCCAACCCTCCAGGTTTAAGTGATTCTTCCTTCAGCTAAAGCATGCATGGGAAACCCACAGTATGTTGCACCATGTGACCGGGAAACTTTTTCAAATGCATCTCAGTTTTTGTCCCCTTTTACTCTTGTTCACAATTCCAGACCCTTTACTAACACTCTCCCCACTTGGAGAGTCAGTGCCTTTAACCTCCTGTTTGGCACAGTTTGCAATTTCTGCGCAAGATGAACAGGAATAGGGAGAACCAATGAGAGACTAGCTGTAGGTGTCTGCACGGGCAAATTTAACGCTCATTTCCCACCAGGAAGAGGAATTAACCAAAGGCTCAGGATGCCGTTCCGGAACCAGATTAGGGCCTGAAGCAATCCTGCGGGTTTGCGGCCAGCTCACAAGAAAGCGATTTCAAGAAAGGAGTTCAGTGGCACTGTACTTCACACACTGCAGAGTTATAAAGGACAGCTATCGTCCAAAAATATATTGAAGGAAGGCTGCGAAGAGGACTTGAAAGAGGGGCAGAATTTCAGGAAAACGATTCCAGGGAGTATACTGGATTGCATTTAAAGCATAGGAAACGAGGCAGAACGTCGACAATGATGCACTTGGCCAAAAAGGCCGTATGCGTTTTTTCCTGAATATATTCAGGAAAAAACGCATACGCCCTTTTTGGCCAACCAAGGAAGCATGTTAAAGAAATCTGCACTACAATGAAGTCTCACTGCCCCCCGGTCAAAAGGGCCATCGGAAAAAAGTGTAAAATCCAGAAAGGCAGCAGAGGCCATGGAGAACAGGGAGCCTTGTTATGCTGAAGTGCGGGATGTAAATTGCCAAGAGCCACTCTGGAGAAGTGTATGGTGTTTCCTGAAACACCTAAAAAACAAAGCAACGGAGCCTACGGCATTTCCACTTATGGTCCTATAGTTTAGCGAAATTAAAATCCAAAACACACAGCCACCCCAAAGTTTCAGACGGCTCTGTTTACAAGAACCTCGTCTACGGTACAAGTTAAATATCCCAGAAAGCGAAAAATGGATAAAGAAGTTGTAGTACGTACGTACAATGGAATATCACTCACCAATGACATCTATGTCATCAGGCCCGTCGTGGCATAATGAGTGGATTCAGGTACGATGATTCTAAGTGAAATAAGTCACACAGAAAATGAAACATGATAAGATATCTCTAATACACGGAATGTAATCTTGGCTACACCTGAACTGAATTACAAAACAGAACAGGGTCTCAAATTTAGAAAACCAACTTATGTTTGCTTAAGGGGAAAGGTGAATTGGGGTGCTGCATAAAACCAGAGATAGAAATTAGCACAGATACCATTTCATAAGTCACATATGTAATAGTCAAGACCTACCCCTTGCTCAACGTGATGGACTAAACACCCTATATTCGACGCCTAGGAATACACCTGACTAGTAAGAATCTTCAAACCCATGGATTTATATGTCTCCATAAGAGAATCAAGCGTGCGTACAGCTGTATGAAGGCAGCTGAGAAAATCCGATAAATCCCATTATCAAAATGAATTACGAAACAAAACACAATGACAGTGAAATAGAGAGCAATTCTTAAATAATTCATTCAGGGCTTGTGATGCAACCTGGATTTACCTCATCTACACCCAGAGCTGAGTGTGACATAAGGTTGGACACTTCGGGCTGATAGCATTGGTGAGGTTCGATGAGCAAATGCAGACCCTTTGAAGTCAAACTGCATGGTACCCATTCCATGGGTCCCAACCCTCCAGGTTTAAGTGATTCTTCCTTCAGCTAAAGCATGCATGGGAAACCCACAGTATGTTGCACCATGTGACCGGTAAACTTTTTCAAATGCATCTCAGTTTTTGTCCCCTTTTACTCTTGTTCACAATTCCAGACCCTTTACTAACACTCTCCCCACTTGGAGAGTCAGTGCCTTTAACCTGCTGTTTGGCACAGTTTGCAATTTCTGCACAAAATGAACAGGAATAGGGAGAACCAATGAGAGACTAGCTGTAGGTGTCTGCACGGGCAAATTTAACGCTCATTTCCAACCAGGAAGAGGAATTAACCAAAGGCTCAGCATGCCGTGCCGGAACCAGATTAGGGCCTGAAGCAATCCTGCGGGTTTGCGGCCAGCTCACAAGAAAGCGATTTGAAGAAAGGAGCTCAGGGGCACTGTAATTCACAAACCTGCAGAGTTATAAATGACAGCTATCGTCCAAAAATATATTGAAGGAAGGCTGCGAAGAGGACTTGAAAGCGGGGCAGAATTGCAGGAAAACGATTTCAGGGGGTAGACTGGAATTGCATTTAAACCATAGTAAAAGAGGCAGAACGTCGACAATGATGCACTTGGCCAAAAAGGGCGTATGCGTTTTTTCCTGAATATATTCAGGAAAAAACGCATACGCCCTTTTTGGCCAACCAAGCAAGCATGTTAAAGAAATCTGCACTACAATGAAGTCTCACTGCCCCCCGGTCAAAAGGGCCATCTGAAAAAAGTGTAAAATCCAGAAATGCAGCACAGGCCATGGAGAACAGGGAGCCTTGTTATGCTGATGGGTGGGATGTAAATTGCCAACAGCCACTCTGGAGAAGTGTATGGTGTTTCCTGAAACACCTAAAAAACAAAGCAACGGAGCCTACGGCACTTCCACTTATGGTTCTATAGCTTAGGGAAATTAAAATCAAAAACACACAGCCACCCTAAAGTTTCAGACGGCTCTGTTTACAAGAACCTTGTCTACGGTACAAGTTAAATATCCCAGAAAGCGAAAAATGGATAAAGAAGTTGTGGTACGTACGTACAATGGAATATCACTCACCAATGAAATCTATGTCATCTGGCCCGTCGTGGCATAATGAGTGGATTCAGGTACGATGATTCTAAGTGAAATAAGTCACACAGAAAATGAAACATCATAAGATATCACTAATACACCGAATGTAATCTTGGCAACACATGAACTGAATTACAAAACAGAACAGGGTCTCAAATTTAGAAAACCAACTTATGTTTGCGTAAGGGGAAAGGTGAGTTGGGGTGCTGCATAAAACCAGAGTTAGAAATTAGCACAGATACCATTCCATATGTCAAATACGTAATAGTCAAGACATACCCCTTGCTCATCGAAATGGGCTAAACACCCTATATTCACCGCCTAGGAATACACCTGACTAGTAAGAATCTTCAAACCCATGGATTTATATGTCTCCATAAGAGAATCAAGCATGTGTACAGCTGCATGAAGGCAGCAGAGAAAATCTGATAAATCCCATTATCAAAATGAATTAAAAAACCAAACACAATGACAGTGAAATAGAGAGCAATTCTTAAATAATTCATCCAGGGCTTGTGATGCAACCTGGATTTACCTCATCTAAACCCAGAGCTGAGTGAGACATAAGGTTGGACACTTCGGGCTGATAGCATTGGTGAGGTTCGATGAGCAAATGCAGACCATTTGAAATCATACTGCATGGAACCCATTCCATGGGTCCCAACTCTCCAGGTTTAACCGATTCTTCCTTCAGCTAAAGCATGCATGGGAAACCCAGAGTATGGTGCACCGTGTCACCGGGAAACGTTTTCAAATGCATCTCAGTTTTTGTCCTCTTTTACTCGGGTTCACAATTCCAGACCCTTTACTAACACTCTCCCCACTTGGAGAGTCAGTGCCTTTAACCTCCTGTTTGGCACAGTTTGCAATTTCTGCGCAAGATGAACAGGAATAGGGAGAACCAATGAGAGACTAGCTGTAGGTGTCTGCACGGGCAAATTTAACACTCATTTCCCACCAGGAAGAGGAATTAACCAAAGGCTCAGCATGCCGTGCCGGAACCAGATTAGGGCCTGAAGCAATCCTGCGGGTTTGCGGCCAGCTCACAAGAAAGCGATTTGAAGAAAGGAGCTCAGGGGCACTGTAATTCACAAACCTGCAGAGTTATAAATGACAGCTATAGTCCAAAAATATATTGAAGGTAGGCTGCGAAGAGGACTTGAAAGCGGGGCAGAATTGCAGGAAAACGATTTCAGGGGGTAGACTGGAATTGCATTTAAAGCATAGGAAAAGAGGCAGAACGTCGACAATGATGCACTTGGCCAAAAAGGGCGTATGCGTTTTTTCCTGAATATATTCAGGAAAAAACGCATACGCACTTTTTGGCCAACCAAGCAAGCATGTTAAAGAAATCTGCACTACAATGAAGTCTCACTGCCCCCCGGTCAAAAGGGCCATCTGAAAAAGTGTAAAATCCAAAAATGCAGCACAGGCCATGGAGAACAGGGAGCCTTGTTACGCTGATGTGTGGGATGTAAATTGCCAACAGCCACTCTGGAAAGTGTATGGTGTTTCCTGAAACACCAAAAAACAAAGCAACGGAGCCTCCGGCTCTTCCACTTATGGTCCTATAGCTTAGGGAAATTAAAATCAAAAACACACAGCCACCCCAAAGTTTCAGACGGCTCTGTTTACAAGAACCTCGTCTACGGTACTAGTTAAATATCCCAGAAAGCGAAAAATGGATAAAGAAGTTGTGGTACGTACGTACAATGGAATATCACTCATCAATGAAATCTATGTCATCTGGCCCGTCGTGGCATAATGAGTGGATTCAGGTACGATGATTCTAAGTGAAATAAGTCACACAGAAAATGAAACATCATAAGATATCACTAATACACCGAATGTAATCTTGGCTACACATGAACTGTATTACAAAACAGAACAGGGTCTCAAATTTAGAAAACCAACTTATGTTTGCGTAAGGGGAAAGGTGAGTTGGGGTGCTGCATAAAACCAGAGTTAGAAATTAGCACAGATACCATTCCATATGTCAAATACGTAATACTCAAGACATAACCCTTGCTCAACGAAATTGGCTAAACACCCTATATTCAACGCCTAGGAATACACCTGACTAGTAAGAATCTTCAAACCCATGGATTTATATGTGTCCATAAGAGAATCAAGCGTGTGTACAGCTGCATGAAGGCAGCAGAGAAAATCCGATAAATCCTATTATCAAAATGAATTACAAAAACAAAACACAATGACAGTGAAATAGAGAGCAATTCTTAAAAAATTCATTCAGGGCTTGTGATGCAACCTGGATTTACCTCAGCTACACCCAGAGCTGAGTGAGACATAAGGTTGGACACTTCGGGCTGATAGCATTGGTGAGGTTCGATGAGCAAATGCAGACCATTTGAAGTCATACTTCATGGAACCCATTCCATGGGTCCCAACTCTCCAGGTTTAAGCGATTCTTCCTTCAGCTAAAACATGCTTGGGAAACCCACAGTATGGTGCACCGTGTGACCGGGAAACGTTTTCAAATGCATCTCAGTTTTCGTCCCCTTTTACTCGGGTTCACCATTCCAGACCCTTTTAACACTCTCCTCACTTGGAGAGCCAGTGCCTTTAACCTGCTGTTTGGCACAGTTCGCAATTTCTGCGCTATATGAACAGGAATAGGGAGAACCAATGAGAGACCAGCTGTAGGTGTCTGCACGGGCAAATTTAACGCTCATTTCCAACCAGGAAGATGAATTAACCAAACGCTCAGCATGCCGTGCCGGAACCAGATTAGGGCCTGAAGCAATCCTGCGGGTTTGCGGACAGCTCACAAGAAAGCGATTTGAAGAAAGGAGCTCAGGGTCACTGTAATTCACAAACATGCAGAGTTATAAATGACAGCTATCGTCCAAAAATATATTGAAGGAAGGCTGCGAAGAGGTATTGAAAGCGGGGCAGAATTGCAGGAAAACGATTTCAGGGGGTAGACTGGAATTGCATTTAAAGCATAGGAAAAAAGGCAGAACGTCGACAATGATGCACTTGGCCAAAAAGGGCGTATGCGTTTTTTCCTCAATATATTCAGGAAAACACGCATACGCACGTTTTGGCTAACCAAGCTAGCATGTTAAAGAAATCTGCACTACAATGAAGTCTCACTGCCCCCCGGTCAAAAGGGCCATCTGAACAAAGTGTAAAATCCAGAAATGCAGCACAGGCCATGGAGAACAGGGAGCCTTGTTATGCTGATGGGTGGGATGTAAATTGCCAAGAGCCACTCTGGAGAAGTGTATGGTGTTTCCTGAAACACCTAAAAAACAAAGCAACGGAGCCTACGGCACTTCCACTTATGGTCCTATAGCTTAGGGAAATTAAAATCAAAAACACACAGCCACCCCAAAGTTTCAGACGGCTCTGTTTACAAGAACCTCGTCTACGGTACAAGTTAAATATCCCAGAAAGCGAAAAAATGGATAAAGAAGTTGTGGTACGTACGTACAATGGAATATCACTCACCAATGAAATCTATGTCATCTGGCCCGTCGTGGCATAATAAGTGGTTCAGGTACGAAGATTCTAAGTGAAATAAGTCCCACAGAAAATGAAACATCATAAGATATCACTAATACTTCGAATGTAATCTTGGCTACACATGAACTGAATTACAAAACAGAACAAGGTGTCAAATTTAGAAAACCAACCAATGTTTGCGTAAGGGGAAAGGTGAGTTGGGGTGCTGCATAAAACCAGAGATAGAAATTAGCACAGATACCATTCCATACGTCAAATATGTAATAGTCAAGACCTACCCCTTGCTCAACGAAATGGGCTAAACACCCTATATTCAACACCTAGGAATACACCTGACTAGTAAGAATCTTCAAACCCATGGATTTATATGTCTCCATAAGAGAATCAAGCGTGTGTACAGCTGCATGAAGGCAGCAGAGAAAATCCGATAAATCTTATTATCAAAATGAATTAAAAAACCAAACACAATGACAGTGAAATAGAGAGCAATTCTTAAATAATTCATTCAGGGCTTGTGATGCAACCTGGATTTACCTCATCAAAACCCAGAGCTGAGTGAGACATAAGGTTGGACACTTCGGGCTGATAGAATTGGTGAGGTTCGATGAGCAAATGCAGACCATTTGAAGTCATACTACATGGTACCCATTCCATGGGTCGCAACTCTCCTGGTTTAAGTGATTCTTCCTTCAGCTAAAGCATGCATGGGAAACCCACAGTATGGTGCACCATGTGACCGGGAAACGTTTTCAAATGCATCTCAGTTTTTGTCCCCTTTTACTCGGGTTCACAATTCCAGACCCTTTACTAACACTCTCCCCACTTGGAGAGTCAGTGCCTTTAAACTCCTGTTTGGCACAGTTTGCAATTTCTGCGCAAGATGAACAGGAATAGGGAGAACCAATGAGAGACTAGCTGTAGGTGTCTGCACGGGCAAATTTAACGCTCATTTCAAACCAGGAAGAGGAATTAACCAAAGGCTCAGCATGCCGTGCAGGAACCAGATTAGGGCCTGAAGCAATCCTGCGGGTTTGCGGCCAGCTCACAAGAAAGCGATTTGAAGAAAGGAGCTCAGGGGCACTGTAATTCACAAACCTGCAGAGTTATAAATGACAGCTATCGTCCAAAAATATATTGAAGGAAGGCTGCGAACAGGACTTGAAAGCGGGGCAGAATTGCAGGAAAACGATTTCAGGGCGTAGACTGGAATTGCATTTAAAGCATAGGAAAAGAGGCAGAACGTCGACAATGATGCACTTGGCCAAAAAGGGCGTATGCGTTTTTTCCTGAATATATTCAGGAAAAAACGCATACGCCCTTTTTGGCCAACCAAGCAAGCATGTTAAAGAAATCTGCACTACAATGAAGTCTCACTGCCCCCCGGTCAAAAGGGCCATCTGAAAAAAGTGTAAAATCCAGAAATTCAGCACAGGCCATGGAGAACAGGGAGCCTTGTTATGCTGATGGGTGGGATGTAAATTGCCAACAGCCACTCTGCAGAAGTGTATGGTGTTTCCTGAAACAACTAAAAAACAAAGCAACGGAGCCTACGGCACTTCCACTTATGGTCCTATAGCTTAGGGAAATTAAAATCAAAAACACACAGCCACCCCAAAGTTTCAGACGGCTCTGTTTACAAGAACCTCGTCTACGGTACAAGTTAAATATCCGAGAAAGCGAGAAATGGATAAAGAAGTTGTGGTACGTACGTACAATGGAATATCACTCACCAATGAAATCTATGTCATCTGGCGCGTCGTGGCATAATGAGTGGATTCAGGTACGATGATTCTAAGTGAAATAAGTCACACAGAAAATGAAAAATCATAAGATATCACTAATACACCGAATGTAATCTTGGCTACACATGAACTGAATTACAAAACAGAACAGGGACTCAAATTTAGAAACCCAACTTATGTTTGCATAAGGGGAAAGGTGAGTTGGGGTGCTGCATAAAACCAGAGATAGAAATTAGCACAGATACCATTCCATACGTCAAATATGTAATAGTCAAGACCTACCCCTTGCTCAACCAAATGGGCTAAACACCCTATATTCAACGTCTAGGAATACACCTGACTAGAAAGAATATTCAAAACCATGGATTTATATGTCTCCATAAGAGAATCAAGCGTGTGTACAGCTGCATGAAGGCAGCAGAGAAAATCCGATAAATCCTAATATCAAAATGAATTACAAAAACAAAACAGAATGACAGTGAAATAGAGAGCAATTCTTAAATAATTCATTCAGGGCTTGTGATGCAACCTGGATTTACCTCATCTACACCCAGAGCTGAGTGAGACATAAGGTTGGACACTTCAGGCTGATAGCATTGGTGAGGTTCGATGAGCAAATGCAGACCATTTGAAGTCATACTACATGGTACCCATTCCATGGGTCCCAACTCTCCTGGTTTAAGTGATTCTTCCTTCAGCTAAAGCATGCATGGGAAACCCACAGTATGGTGCACCATGTGACCGGGAAACATTTTCAAATGCATCTCAGTTTTTGTCCCCTTTTACTCGGGTTCACAATTCCAGACCCTTTACTAACACTCTCCCCACTTGGAGAGTCAGTGCCTTTAACCTCCTGTTTGGCACAGTTTGCAATTTCTGCGCAAGATGAACAGGAATAGGGAGAACCAATGAGAGACTAGCTGTAGGTGTCTGCACGGGCAAATTTAACGCTCATTTCCAACAAGGAAGAGGAATTAACCAAAGGCTCAGCATGCCGTGCAGGAACCAGATTAGGGCCTGAAGCAGTCCTGCGGGTTTGCGGCCAGCTCACAAGAAAGCGATTTGAAGAACAGAGTTCAGGGGCACTGTAATTCACAAACCTGCAGAGTTATAAATGACAGCTATCGTCCGAAAATATATTGAAGGAAGGCTGCAAAGAGGACTTGAAAGCGGGGCAGAATTGCAGGAAAACGATTTCAGGGGGTAGACTGGAATTGAATTTAAAGCATAGGAAAAGAGGCAGAACGTCGACAATGATGCACTTGGCCAAAAAGGGCGTATGCGTTTTTTCCTGAATATATTCAGGAAAAAACGCATACGCCCTTTTTGGCCAACCAAGCAAGCATGTTAAAGAAATCTGCACTACAATGAAGTCTCACTGCCCACCAGTCAAAAGGGCCATCTGAAAAAAGTGTAAAATCCAGAAATGCAGCACAGGCCATGGAGAACAGGGAGCCTTGTTATGCTGATGGGTGGGATGTAAATTGCCAACAGCCACTCTGGAGAAGTGTATGGTGTTTCCTGAAACACCTAAAAAACAAAGCAACGGAGCCTACGGCACTTCCACTTATGGTCCTATAGCTTAGGGAAATTAAAATCAAAAACACACAGCCACCCCAAAGTTTCAGACGGCTCTGTTTACAAGAACCTCGTCTACGGTACAAGTTAAATATCCCAGAAAGTGAAAAATGGATAAAGAAGTTGTGGTACGTACGTACAATGGAATATCACTCACCAATGAAATCTATGTCTTCTGGCCCGTCGTGGCATAATGAGTGGATTCAGGTACGATGATTCTAAGTGAAATAACTCACACAGAAAATGAAACATCATAAGATGTCACTAATACACCGAATGTAATCTTGGCTACACATGAACTGAATTACAAAACAGAACAGGGTCTCAAATTTAGAAAACCAACTTATGTTTGCGTAAGGGGAAAGGTGAGTTGGGGTGCTGCATAAAACCAGAGATAGAAATTAGCACAGATACCATTCCATACGTCAAATATGTAATAGTCAAGACCTACCCCTTGCTCAACCAAATGGGCTAAACACCCTATATTCAACACCTAGGAATACACCTGACTAGTAAGAATCTTCAAACCCATGGTTTTATATATCTCCATAAGAGAATCAAGCGTGTGTACAGCTGCATTAAGGCAGCAGAGAAAATCCGATAAATCCCATTATCAAAATGAATTACAAAAACAAAACACAATGACAGTGAAATAGAGAGCAATTCTTAAATAATTCATTCAGGGCTTGTGATGCAACCTGGATTTACCTCATCTACACCCAGAGCTGAGTGAGACATAAGGTTGGACACTTCAGGCTGATAGCATTGGTGAGGTTCGATGAGCAAATGCAGACCATTTGAAGTCATACTGCATAGTACCCATTCCATGGGTCCCAACTCTCCAGGTTTAAGCGATTCTTCCTTCAGCTAAAACATGCATGGGAAACCCACAGTATGGTGCACCGTGTGACCGGGAAACGTTTTCAAATGCATCTCAGTTTTCGACCCCTTTTAGTCGGGTTCACAATTCCTGACCCTTTACTAACACTCTCCCCACTTGGAGAGTCAGTGCCTTTAACCTGCTGTTTGGCACAGTTTGCAATTTCTGCGCAAGATGAACAGGAATAGGGAGAACCAATGAGAGACTAGCTGTAGGTGTCTGCACGGGCTAATTTAACGCTCATTTCCCACCAGGAAGAGGAATTAACCAAAGGCTCAGCATGCCTAGCCGGAAACAGATTAGGGCCTGAAGCAATCCTGCGGGTTTGCGGCCAGCTCACAAGACAGCGATTTGAAGAAAGGAGCTCAGGGGCACTGTAATTCACAAACCTGCAGAGTTATAAATGACAGCTATCGTCCGAAAATATATTGAAGGAAGGCTGCGAAGAGGACTTGAAAGTGGGGCAGAATTGCAGGAAAACGATTTCAGGGGGTAGACTGGAATTGCATTTAAAGCATAGGAAAAGAGGCAGAACGTCGACAATGATGCACTTGGACAAAAAGGGCGTATGCGTTTTTTCCTGAATATATTCAGGAAAAAACGCATACGCCCTTTTTGGCCAACCAAGCAAGCATGTTAAAGAAATCTGCACTACAATGAAGTCTCACTGCCCCCCGGTCAAAAGGGCCATCTGAAAAAAGTGTAAAATCCAGAAATGCAGCACAGGCCATGGAGAACAGGGAGCCTTGTTATGCTGATGGGTGGGATGTAAATTGCCAACAGCCACTCTGGAGAAGTCTATGGTTTTTCCTGAAACACCTAAAAAACAAAGCAACGGAGCCTACGGCACTTCCACTTATGGTCCTATAGCTTAGGGAAATTAAAATCAAAAACACACAGCCACCCCAAAGTTTCAGACGGCTCTATTTACAAGAACCTCGTCTACGGTACAAGTTAAATATCCCAGAAAGCGAGAAATGGATAAAGAAGTTGTGGTACGTACGTACAATGGAATATCACTCACCAATGAAATCTATGTCATCTGGCGCGTCGTGGCATAATGAGTGGATTCAGGTACGATGATTCTAAGTGAAATAAGTCACACAGAAAATGAAATATCATAAGATATCACTAATACACCGAATGTAATCTTGGCTACACATGAACTGTATTACAAAACAGAACAGGGTCTCAAATTTAGAAAACCAACTTATGTTTGCGTAAGGGGAAAGGTGAGTTGGGGTGCTGCATAAAACCAGAGTTAGAAATTAGCACAGATACCATTCCATATGTCAAATACGTAATACTCAAGACATACCCCTTGCTCAACGAAATTGGCTAAACACCCTATATTCAACGCCTAGGAATACACCTGACTAGTAAGAATCTTAAAACCCATGGATTTATATGTCTCCATAAGGAAATCAAGCGTGTGTACAGCGGCCTAAACGCAGCAGTGAAAATCCGATAAATCCCATTACCAAAATAAATTTCAAAAACAAAACACAATGACAGTGAAATAGAGAGCAATTCTTACATAATTCATTCAGGGCTTGTGATGCAACCTTGATTTCCACATCTACACCCAGAGCTGGGTGAGACATAAGGCTGGACACTTCGGGCTGATAGCATTGGTGAGGTTCGGTGAGCAAACGCAGGCCCTTTGGAGTCATACTACATGGTACCCATTCCATGGGTCCCAACTCTCCAGGTTTAAGGGATTCTTCCTTCAGCTAAAACATGCATGGGAAACCCAGAGTATGGTCCACCGTGTGATTGGGAAACGTTTTCAAAAGCATCTTAGTTTTCGTCCCCTGGTACTCGGGGTCACCGTTCCTGACGCCTTACTAACACTCTCCCCACTTGGAGAGTCAGTGCCTTTAACCTCCTGTTTGGCACAGTTTGCAATTTCTGCGCAAGATGATCAGGAATAAGGAGAACCAATGAGAGACTAGCTGTAGGTGTCTGCACGGGCAAATGGAATGCTCATTTCCCACCAGGAAGAGGAATTAACCAAAGGCTCAGCGTGCCTGCTGGAAAAAGATTAGGGCCTGAAGCAATCCTGCGGTTTTGCGGCCAGCTCACAAGAAAGCGAGTTGAAGAAAGGAGCTCAGGGGCACTGTAATTCACAAACCTGCAGAGTTATGAATGAGAGCTATCGTCCAAAAATATATTGAAGTTAGTTGTCGAAGAGGACTTGAGAGCGGGGCAGAATTTCAGGAAAGCGATTTCAGGGGGTAGACTGGAATTGCACTTAAAGCATAGGAAAAGAGGCAGAATGTCGACAATGATGCACTTGGCCAAAAAGGTCGTATGCGTTCTTTTCCTGAATATATTCAGGAAAAAACGCATACGCACTTTTTGGCCAACCAAGCAAGCGTGTAAAGGAAATCTGCACTACAATGAAGTCTCACTGCCCCCCGGTGAAAAGGGCCATCTGAAAAATGTGTAAAATCCAGAAAGGCAGGACAGGGCATGGAGAACAGGGAGCCTTGTTATGCTGATGGGCGGGATGTAAATTGCCAACAGCCACTCTGGAGAAGTGTATGGTGTTTCCTGAAACACGTAGGAAACAAAGAAACACAGCCTATGGCACTTCCACTTATGGTCGTATAGCTTAGGGAAATTAAAATCAAACACACACAGCCACCCCAAATTTTGGGACGGCTCTGTTTACAAGAACCTCGTCTACGATGCAAGTTAAATATCCGAGAAAGCAAAAAATGAATAAAGAAGTTGTTGTACGTACGTACAATGGAATATCACTCAGCAATGAAATCTACGTCATCAGGCCCGTAGCGGAATAATGAGTGGATTCAGGTACGATGATTCTACGAGAAATAAGTCACACAGAAAAACAAACATCATAAGATATCACTAATACACGGAATGTAAACTTGGCTACACATGAACTGAATTACAAAACAGAACAGGGTCTCAAATTTAGAAAACCAACTTATGCTTGCTTATGGGGAAAGGTGTGTTGGGGTTCTGCATAAAACCAGAGATTGAAATTAGCACAGATACCGTTCCATAAGCCAAATATATAATAGAAAAGACCTACGCCTTGCTCAACGAAATGGACTCAACACCCCATATTCAACGCCTTGGAATATACCTGAGAAGTAAGAATCTTAAAACCCATGGATTTATATGTCTCCATAAGGAAATCAAGCGTGTGTACAGCGGCCTAAACACAGCAGTGAAAATCCGATAAATCCCATTATCAAAATAAATTTCAAAAAAAAACACAATGACAGTGAAATAGAGAGCAATTCTTAAATAATTCATTCAGGGCTTGTGATGCAATCTGGATTTACCACATCTACAACCAGACCTGGGTGAGACATAAGGCTGGACACTTCGGGCTCATAGCATTGGTGAGGTTCGGTGAGCAAATGCAGACCCTTTGAAGTCATACTGTATGGTACCCATTCCATGGGTCCCAACTCTGCAGGTTTAAGGGATTCTTCCTTCAACTAAACCATGCATGGCAAACCCAGAGTAAGGTCCACCGTGTGATTGGGAAACGTTTTGAAATGCATCTCAGTTTTCGTCCCCTGGTACTCGGGTTCACCATTCCAGACACTTTACTAACACTCTCCCCACTTGGAGAGTCAGTGCCTTTAACCTCCTCTTTGGCACAGTTTGCAATTTCTGCGCAAGATGAACAGGAATAGGGAGAACCAATGAGAGACTAGCTGTAAGTGTCTGCACGGGCAAATGGAACGCTCATTTCCCACCAGGAAGAGGAATTAACCAAAGGCTCAGCGTGCCCTGCCTGAAACAGATTAGGGCCTGAAGCAATCCTGCAGTTTTGTGGCCAGCTCACAAGAAAGCGAGTTGAAGAAAGGAGCTCAGGGGCACTGTAATTCACAAACCTGCAGAGTTATGAATGACAGCTATCGTCCAAAAATGTACTGAAGTAAGTCTTCGAAGAGGACTTGAAAGCGGGGCAGAATTGCAGGAAAACGATTTCAGGGGGTAGACAGGAAATCCACCTAAAGCTTAGGAAAATAGCAGAATGTCGACAATGATGCACTTGGCCAAAAAGGGCGTATGCGTTTTTTCCTGAATATATTCAGGAATAAACGCATACGCACTTTTTGGCCAACCAAGCAAGCGTGTAAAGAAATCTGCACTACAATGAAGTCTCATTGACCCCTGGTCAAAAGGGCGATCTGAAAAAAGTATAAAAATCAGAAAAGCAGGACAGGCCATGGAGAAAAGGGAGCCTTGTTATGCAGATGGGCGGGACGTAAATTGCCAACAGCCAAACTGGAGAAGTGTATGGCGTTTCCTGAAACACATAGGAAACAAAGCAACGCAGCCTATGGCACTTCCACTTATGGTCCTGTAGCTTAGGGAAAGTAAAATCAAAAACACACAGCCAACCCAAAATTTCAGACGACTCTGTAGACAAGAACCTCGTCTATGGTACAAGTTAAATATCCCAGAAAGCGAAAAATGGATAAAGAAGTTGTGGTACGTACGTACAATGTAATATCACACAGCAATGAAATCTACGTCATCAGGCCCATAGCGGCATAATGAGTGGATTCAGGTAGGACGATTCTACGAGAAATAAGTCACACAGAAAAAGAAACATCATAAGATATCACTAATACACGGAATGTAAACTTGGCTACACATGAACTGAATTACAAAACAGAACAGGGTCTCAAATTTAGAAAACCAACTTATGCTTGCTTAAGGGGAAAGGTGAGTTGGGGTGCTGCATAAAACCAGAGATAGAAATTAGCACAGATACCTTTCCATAAGCCAAATACGTAATAGTCAAGACCTACCCCTTGCTCAACGAAATGGACTAAACACCCCATATTCAACGCCTAGGAATACACCTGACTAGTAAGAATCTTCAAACCCATGGATTTATATGTCTCCATAAGAGAATGAAGCGTGTGTACAGTGTCATGAATGCAGCAGAGAATATCTGATAAATCCCATTATCAAAATGAATTACAAAAACAAAACACTAGGACAGTGAAATAGAGAGCAATTCTTAAATAATTCATTCACGGCTTGTGATGCAACCTGGATTTACCACATCTACACCCAGAGCTGAATGAGACATAATGTTGGGCACTTCGGGCTGATAGCATTGGTGTGGTTCGATGAGCAAATGCAGACCGTTTGAAGTCATACTCTATGGTACCCTTTCCATGGGTCCCAAATCTCCAGGGTTAAGGGATTCTTCCTTCAGCTAAAACATGCATGGGAAACCCACAGTATGGTGCACCGTGTGACCGGGAAACGTTTTCAAATGCATCTCAGATTTCGTCCCCTTTTACTCGGGTTCACCATTCCAGAACCTTTACTAACACTCTCCCCACTTGCAGAGTCAGTGCCTTTAAACTCCTGTTTGGCACAGTTTGCAATTTCTGCGCAAGATGAACAGGAATAGGGAGAAGCAATGAGAGACTAGCTGTAGGTGTCTGCACGGGCAAAGGGAACGCTCATTTCCCACCAGGAAGAGGAATTAACGAAAGGCTCAGCATGCCATGCCGGAACCAGATTAGGGCCTGAAGCAATCCTGCGGGTTTGCGGCCAGCTCACAAGAAAGCGAGTTGAAGAAAGGAGCTCAGGGACACTGTAATTCACAAACCTGCTGAGTTATAAATGACAGCTACCGTCCAAAAATATATTGAAGTAAGTCTTGGAACAGGACTTGAAAGCGGGGCAGAATTGCAGGAAAACGATTTCAGGGGGTAGACTGGAATTGCATTTAAAGCATAGGAAAAGAGGCAGAACCTTGACAACGATGCACTTGGCCAAAATGGGCATATGCGTTTCTCCTGAATATATTCAGGAAAAAATGCATACGCACTTTTTGGCCAACCTAGCATGCACGTTAAAGAAATCTGCACTACAATGAAGTCACACTGCCCCCCAGTCAAAAGGGCCATCTGAAAAAAGTGTAAAATCCAAAAAGTCAGCACAGGCCATGGAGAACATGGAGCCTTGTTATGCTGATGGGCGGGATGTAAATTGCCAACAGCCACTCTGGAGAAGTGTATGGTGTTTCCTGAAACACCTAAAAAACAAAGTAACAGTGCGTACGGCACTACCACTTATGGTCCTATACCTTAGGGAAATTAAAATCAGAAACACACAGCCACCCCAAAGTTTTGGACGGCACTGTTTACAAGAACCTCGTCTACGGTACAAGTTAAATATCCGAGAAAGCAAAAAATGGATAAAGAAGTTGTGGTACGTACGTACAATGGAATATCACTCACCAATGAAATCTATGTCATCAGGCCCATAGCGGCATAATGAGTGGATTCAGGTAGGAGGATTCTAAGTGAAATAAGTCACACAGAAAAAGAAACATCATAAGGTATCACTAATACACGGAATGTAAACTTGGCTACACATGAACTGAATTACAAAACAGAACAGGGTCTCAAATTTAGAAAACCAACTTATGCTTGCTTATGGGGAAAGGTGAGTTGGGGTGCTGCATAAAACCAGAGATTGAAATTAACACAGATACCGTTCCATAGGCCAAATATATAATAGAGAAGACCTACTCCTTGCTCAACGAAATGGACTCAACACCCCATATTCAACGCCTGGGAATATACCTGACAAGTAAGAATCTTAAAACCCATGGATTTATATGTCTCCATAAGGAAATCAAGCGTGTGTACAGCGGCCTAAACGCAGCAGTGAAAATCCGATAAATCCCATTACCAAAATAAATTTCAAAAACAAAACACAATGACAGTGAAATAGAGAGCAATTCTTACATAATTCATTCAGGGCTTGTGATGCAACCTTGATTTCCACATCTACACCCAGAGCTGGGTGAGACATAAGGCTGGACACTTCGGGCTGATAGCATTGGTGAGGTTCGGTGAGCAAACGCAGGCCCTTTGGAGTCATACTACATGGTACCCATTCCATGGGTCCCAACTCTCCAGGTTTAAGGGATTCTTCCTTCAGCTAAAACATGCATGGGAAACCCAGAGTATGGTCCACCGTGTGATTGGGAAACGTTTTCAAAAGCATCTTAGTTTTCGTCCCCTGGTACTCGGGGTCACCGTTCCTGACGCCTTACTAACACTCTCCCCACTTGGAGAGTCAGTGCCTTTAACCTCCTGTTTGGCACAGTTTGCAATTTCTGCGCAAGATGATCAGGAATAAGGAGAACCAATGAGAGACTAGCTGTAGGTGTCTGCACGGGCAAATGGAATGCTCATTTCCCACCAGGAAGAGGAATTAACCAAAGGCTCAGCGTGCCTGCTGGAAAAAGATTAGGGCCTGAAGCAATCCTGCGGTTTTGCGGCCAGCTCACAAGAAAGCGAGTTGAAGAAAGGAGCTCAGGGGCACTGTAATTCACAAACCTGCAGAGTTATGAATGAGAGCTATCGTCCAAAAATATATTGAAGTTAGTTGTCGAAGAGGACTTGAGAGCGGGGCAGAATTTCAGGAAAGCGATTTCAGGGGGTAGACTGGAATTGCACTTAAAGCATAGGAAAAGAGGCAGAATGTCGACAATGATGCACTTGGCCAAAAAGGTCGTATGCGTTCTTTTCCTGAATATATTCAGGAAAAAACGCATACGCACTTTTTGGCCAACCAAGCAAGCGTGTAAAGGAAATCTGCACTACAATGAAGTCTCACTGCCCCCCGGTGAAAAGGGCCATCTGAAAAATGTGTAAAATCCAGAAAGGCAGGACAGGCCATGGAGAACAGGGAGCCTTGTTATGCTGATGGGCGGGATGTAAATTGCCAACAGCCACTCTGGAGAAGTGTATGGTGTTTCCTGAAACACGTAGGAAACAAAGAAACACAGCCTATGGCACTTCCACTTATGGTCGTATAGCTTAGGGAAATTAAAATCAAACACACACAGCCACCCCAAATTTTGGGACGGCTCTGTTTACAAGAACCTCGTCTACGATGCAAGTTAAATATCTGAGAAAGCAAAAAATGAATAAAGAAGTTGTTGTACGTACGTACAATGGAATATCACTCAGCAATGAAATCTACGTCATCAGGCCCGTAGCGGAATAATGAGTGGATTCAGGTACGATGATTCTACGAGAAATAAGTCACACAGAAAAACAAACATCATAAGATATCACTAATACACGGAATGTAAACTTGGCTACACATGAACTGAATTACAAAACAGAACAGGGTCTCAAATTTAGAAAACCAACTTATGCTTGCTTATGGGGAAAGGTGTGTTGGGGTTCTGCATAAAACCAGAGATTGAAATTAGCACAGATACCGTTCCATAAGCCAAATATATAATAGAAAAGACCTACGCCTTGCTCAACGAAATGGACTCAACACCCCATATTCAACGCCTTGGAATATACCTGAGAAGTAAGAATCTTAAAACCCATGGATTTATATGTCTCCATAAGGAAATCAAGCGTGTGTACAGCGGCCTAAACGCAGCAGTGAAAATCCGATAAATCCCATTATCAAAATAAATTTCAAAAAAAACCACAATGACAGTGAAATAGAGAGCAATTCTTAAATAATTCATTCAGGGCTTGTGATGCAATCTGGATTTACCACATCTACAACCAGACCTGGGTGAGACATAAGGCTGGACACTTCGGGCTCATAGCATTGGTGAGGTTCGGTGAGCAAATGCAGACCCTTTGAAGTCATACTGTATGGTACCCATTCCATGGGTCCCAACTCTGCAGGTTTAAGGGATTCTTCCTTCAACTAAACCATGCATGGCAAACCCAGAGTAAGGTCCACCGTGTGATTGGGAAACGTTTTGAAATGCATCTCAGTTTTCGTCCCCTGGTACTCGGGTTCACCATTCCAGACGCTTTACTAACACTCTCCCCACTTGGAGAGTCAGTGCCTTTAACCTCCTCTTTGGCACAGTTTGCAATTTCTGCGCAAGATGAACAGGAATAGGGAGAACCAATGAGAGACTAGCTGTAAGTGTCTGCACGGGCAAATGGAACGCTCATTTCCCACCAGGAAGAGGAATTAACCAAAGGCTCAGCGTGCCCTGCCTGAAACAGATTAGGGCCTGAAGCAATCCTGCAGTTTTGTGGCCAGCTCACAAGAAAGCGAGTTGAAGAAAGGAGCTCAGGGGCACTGTAATTCACAAACCTGCAGAGTTATGAATGACAGCTATCGTCCAAAAATGTACTGAAGTAAGTCTTCGAAGAGGACTTGAAAGCGGGGCAGAATTGCAGGAAAACGATTTCAGGGGGTAGACAGGAAATCCACCTAAAGCTTAGGAAAATAGCAGAATGTCGACAATGATGCACTTGGCCAAAAAGGGCGTATGCGTTTTTTCCTGAATATATTCAGGAATAAACGCATACGCACTTTTTGGCCAACCAAGCAAGCGTGTAAAGAAATCTGCACTACAATGAAGTCTCATTGACCCCTGGTCAAAAGGGCGATCTGAAAAAAGTATAAAAATCAGAAAAGCAGGACAGGCCATGGAGAAAAGGGAGCCTTGTTATGCAGATGGGCGGGACGTAAATTGCCAACAGCCAAACTGGAGAAGTGTATGGCGTTTCCTGAAACACATAGGAAACAAAGCAACGCAGCCTATGGCACTTCCACTTATGGTCCTGTAGCTTAGGGAAAGTAAAATCAAAAACACACAGCCAACCCAAAATTTCAGACGACTCTGTAGACAAGAACCTCGTCTATGGTACAAGTTAAATATCCCAGAAAGCGAAAAATGGATAAAGAAGTTGTGGTACGTACGTACAATGTAATATCACACAGCAATGAAATCTACGTCATCAGGCCCATAGCGGCATAATGAGTGGATTCAGGTAGGACGATTCTACGAGAAATAAGTCACACAGAAAAAGAAACATCATAAGATATCACTAATACACGGAATGTAAACTTGGCTACACATGAACTGAATTACAAAACAGAACAGGGTCTCAAATTTAGAAAACCAACTTATGCTTGCTTAAGGGGAAAGGTGAGTTGGGGTGCTGCATAAAACCAGAGATAGAAATTAGCACAGATACCTTTCCATAAGCCAAATACGTAATAGTCAAGACCTACCCCTTGCTCAACGAAATGGACTAAACACCCCATATTCAACGCCTAGGAATACACCTGACTAGTAAGAATCTTCAAACCCATGGATTTATATGTCTCCATAAGAGAATGAAGCGTGTGTACAGTGTCATGAATGCAGCAGAGAATATCTGATAAATCCCATTATCAAAATGAATTACAAAAACAAAACACTAGGACAGTGAAATAGAGAGCAATTCTTAAATAATTCATTCACGGCTTGTGATGCAACCTGGATTTACCACATCTACACCCAGAGCTGAATGAGACATAATGTTGGGCACTTTGGGCTGATAGCATTGGTGTGGTTCGATGAGCAAATGCAGACCCTTTGAAGTCATACTCTATGGTACCCTTTCCATGGGTCCCAAATCTCCAGGGTTAAGGGATTCTTCCTTCAGCTAAAACATGCATGGGAAACCCACAGTATGGTGCACCGTGTGACCGGGAAACGTTTTCAAATGCATCTCAGATTTCGTCCCCTTTTACTCGGGTTCACCATTCCAGAACCTTTACTAACACTCTCCCCACTTGCAGAGTCAGTGCCTTTAAACTCCTGTTTGGCACAGTTTGCAATTTCTGCGCAAGATGAACAGGAATAGGGAGAAGCAATGAGAGACTAGCTGTAGGTGTCTGCACGGGCAAAGGGAACGCTCATTTCCCACCAGGAAGAGGAATTAACGAAAGGCTCAGCATGCCATGCCGGAACCAGATTAGGGCCTGAAGCAATCCTGCGGGTTTGCGGCCAGCTCACAAGAAAACGAGTTGAAGAAAGGAGCTCAGGGACACTGTAATTCACAAACCTGCAGAGTTATAAATGACAGCTACCGTCCAAAAATATATTGAAGTAAGTCTTGGAACAGGACTTGAAAGCGGGGCAGAATTGCAGGAAAACGATTTCAGGGGGTAGACTGGAATTGCATTTAAAGCATAGGAAAAGAGGCAGAACCTTGACAACGATGCACTTGGCCAAAATGGGCATATGCGTTTCTCCTGAATATATTCAGGAAAAAATGCATACGCACTTTTTGGCCAACCTAGCATGCACGTTAAAGAAATCTGCACTACAATGAAGTCTCACTGCCCCCCAGTCAAAAGGGCCATCTGAAAAAAGTGTAAAATCCAAAAAGTCAGCACAGGCCATGGAGAACATGGAGCCTTGTTATGCTGATGGGCGGGATGTAAATTGCCAACAGCCACTCTGGAGAAGTGTATGGTGTTTCCTGAAACACCTAAAAAACAAAGTAACGGTGCGTACGGCACTACCACTTATGGTCCTATACCTTAGGGAAATTAAAATCAGAAACACACAGCCACCCCAAAGTTTTGGACGGCACTGTTTACAAGAACCTCGTCTACGGTACAAGTTAAATATCCGAGAAAGCAAAAAATGGATAAAGAAGTTGTGGTACGTACGTACAATGGAATATCACTCACCAATGAAATCTATGTCATCAGGCCCATAGCGGCATAATGAGTGGATTCAGGTAGGAGGATTCTAAGTGAAATAAGTCACACAGAAAAAGAAACATCATAAGGTATCACTAATACACGGAATGTAAACTTGGCTACACATGAACTGAATTACAAAACAGAACAGGGTCTCAAATTTAGAAAACCAACTTATGCTTGCTTATGGGGAAAGGTGAGTTGGGGTGCTGCATAAAACCAGAGATTGAAATTAACACAGATACCGTTCCATAGGCCAAATATATAATAGAGAAGACCTACTCCTTGCTCAACGAAATGGACTCAACACCCCATATTCAACGCCTGGGAATATACCTGACAAGTAAGAATCTTAAAACCCATGGATTTATATGTCTCCATAAGGAAATCAAGCGTGTGTACAGCGGCCTAAACGCAGCAGTGAAAATCCGATAAATCCCATTACCAAAATAAATTTCAAAAACAAAACACAATGACAGTGAAATAGAGAGCAATTCTTACATAATTCATTCAGGGCTTGTGATGCAACCTTGATTTCCACATCTACACCCAGAGCTGGGTGAGACATAAGGCTGGACACTTCGGGCTGATAGCATTGGTGAGGTTCGGTGAGCAAACGCAGGCCCTTTGGAGTCATACTACATGGTACCCATTCCATGGGTCCCAACTCTCCAGGTTTAAGGGATTCTTCCTTCAGCTAAAACATGCATGGGAAACCCAGAGTATGGTCCACCGTGTGATTGGGAAACGTTTTCAAAAGCATCTTAGTTTTCGTCCCCTGGTACTCGGGGTCACCGTTCCTGACGCCTTACTAACACTCTCCCCACTTGGAGAGTCAGTGCCTTTAACCTCCTGTTTGGCACAGTTTGCAATTTCTGCGCAAGATGATCAGGAATAAGGAGAACCAATGAGAGACTAGCTGTAGGTGTCTGCACGGGCAAATGGAATGCTCATTTCCCACCAGGAAGAGGAATTAACCAAAGGCTCAGCGTGCCTGCTGGAAAAAGATTAGGGCCTGAAGCAATCCTGCGGTTTTGCGGCCAGCTCACAAGAAAGCGAGTTGAAGAAAGGAGCTCAGGGGCACTGTAATTCACAAACCTGCAGAGTTATGAATGAGAGCTATCGTCCAAAAATATATTGAAGTTAGTTGTCGAAGAGGACTTGAGAGCGGGGCAGAATTTCAGGAAAGCGATTTCAGGGGGTAGACTGGAATTGCACTTAAAGCATAGGAAAAGAGGCAGAATGTCGACAATGATGCACTTGGCCAAAAAGGTCGTATGCGTTCTTTTCCTGAATATATTCAGGAAAAAACGCATACGCACTTTTTGGCCAACCAAGCAAGCGTGTAAAGGAAATCTGCACTACAATGAAGTCTCACTGCCCCCAGGTGAAAAGGGCCATCTGAAAAATGTGTAAAATCCAGAAAGGCAGGACAGGGCATGGAGAACAGGGAGCCTTGTTATGCTGATGGGCGGGATGTAAATTGCCAACAGCCACTCTGGAGAAGTGTATGGTGTTTCCTGAAACACGTAGGAAACAAAGAAACACAGCCTATGGCACTTCCACTTATGGTCGTATAGCTTAGGGAAATTAAAATCAAACACACACAGCCACCCCAAATTTTGGGACGGCTCTGTTTACAAGAACCTCGTCTACGATGCAAGTTAAATATCCGAGAAAGCAAAAAATGAATAAAGAAGTTGTTGTACGTACGTACAATGGAATATCACTCAGCAATGAAATCTACGTCATCAGGCCCGTAGCGGAATAATGAGTGGATTCAGGTACGATGATTCTACGAGAAATAAGTCACACAGAAAAACAAACATCATAAGATATCACTAATACACGGAATGTAAACTTGGCTACACATGAACTGAATTACAAAACAGAACAGGGTCTCAAATTTAGAAAACCAACTTATGCTTGCTTATGGGGAAAGGTGTGTTGGGGTTCTGCATAAAACCAGAGATTGAAATTAGCACAGATACCGTTCCATAAGCCAAATATATAATAGAAAAGACCTACGCCTTGCTCAACGAAATGGACTCAACACCCCATATTCAACGCCTTGGAATATACCTGAGAAGTAAGAATCTTAAAACCCATGGATTTATATGTCTCCATAAGGAAATCAAGCGTGTGTACAGCGGCCTAAACGCAGCAGTGAAAATCCGATAAATCCCATTATCAAAATAAATTTCAAAAAAACCCACAATGACAGTGAAATAGAGAGCAATTCTTAAATAATTCATTCAGGGCTTGTGATGCAATCTGGATTTACCACATCTACAACCAGACCTGGGTGAGACATAAGGCTGGACACTTCGGGCTCATAGCATTGGTGAGGTTCGGTGAGCAAATGCAGACCCTTTGAAGTCATACTGTATGGTACCCATTCCATGGGTCCCAACTCTGCAGGTTTAAGGGATTCTTCCTTCAACTAAACCATGCATGGCAAACCCAGAGTAAGGTCCACCGTGTGATTGGGAAACGTTTTGAAATGCATCTCAGTTTTCGTCCCCTGGTACTCGGGTTCACCATTCCAGACGCTTTACTAACACTCTCCCCACTTGGAGAGTCAGTGCCTTTAACCTCCTCTTTGGCACAGTTTGCAATTTCTGCGCAAGATGAACAGGAATAGGGAGAACCAATGAGAGACTAGCTGTAAGTGTCTGCACGGGCAAATGGAACGCTCATTTCCCACCAGGAAGAGGAATTAACCAAAGGCTCAGCGTGCCCTGCCTGAAACAGATTAGGGCCTGAAGCAATCCTGCAGTTTTGTGGCCAGCTCACAAGAAAGCGAGTTGAAGAAAGGAGCTCAGGGGCACTGTAATTCACAAACCTGCAGAGTTATGAATGACAGCTATCGTCCAAAAATGTACTGAAGTAAGTCTTCGAAGAGGACTTGAAAGCGGGGCAGAATTGCAGGAAAACGATTTCAGGGGGTAGACAGGAAATCCACCTAAAGCTTAGGAAAATAGCAGAATGTCGACAATGATGCACTTGGCCAAAAAGGGCGTATGCGTTTTTTCCTGAATATATTCAGGAATAAACGCATACGCACTTTTTGGCCAACCAAGCAAGCGTGTAAAGAAATCTGCACTACAATGAAGTCTCATTGACCCCTGGTCAAAAGGGCGATCTGAAAAAAGTATAAAAATCAGAAAAGCAGGACAGGCCATGGAGAAAAGGGAGCCTTGTTATGCAGATGGGCGGGACGTAAATTGCCAACAGCCAAACTGGAGAAGTGTATGGCGTTTCCTGAAACACATAGGAAACAAAGCAACGCAGCCTATGGCACTTCCACTTATGGTCCTGTAGCTTAGGGAAAGTAAAATCAAAAACACACAGCCAACCCAAAATTTCAGACGACTCTGTAGACAAGAACCTCGTCTATGGTACAAGTTAAATATCCCAGAAAGCGAAAAATGGATAAAGAAGTTGTGGTACGTACGTACAATGTAATATCACACAGCAATGAAATCTACGTCATCAGGCCCATAGCGGCATAATGAGTGGATTCAGGTAGGACGATTCTACGAGAAATAAGTCACACAGAAAAAGAAACATCATAAGATATCACTAATACACGGAATGTAAACTTGGCTACACATGAACTGAATTACAAAACAGAACAGGGTCTCAAATTTAGAAAACCAACTTATGCTTGCTTAAGGGGAAAGGTGAGTTGGGGTGCTGCATAAAACCAGAGATAGAAATTAGCACAGATACCTTTCCATAAGCCAAATACGTAATAGTCAAGACCTACCCCTTGCTCAACGAAATGGACTAAACACCCCATATTCAACGCCTAGGAATACACCTGACTAGTAAGAATCTTCAAACCCATGGATTTATATGTCTCCATAAGAGAATGAAGCGTGTGTACAGTGTCATGAATGCAGCAGAGAATATCTGATAAATCCCATTATCAAAATGAATTACAAAAACAAAACACTAGGACAGTGAAATAGAGAGCAATTCTTAAATAATTCATTCACGGCTTGTGATGCAACCTGGATTTACCACATCTACACCCAGAGCTGAATGAGACATAATGTTGGGCACTTCGGGCTGATAGCATTGGTGTCGTTCGATGAGCAAATGCAGACCGTTTGAAGTCATACTCTATGGTACCCTTTCCATGGGTCCCAAATCTCCAGGGTTAAGGGATTCTTCCTTCAGCTAAAACATGCATGGGAAACCCACAGTATGGTGCACCGTGTGACCGGGAAACGTTTTCAAATGCATCTCAGATTTCGTCCCCTTTTACTCGGGTTCACCATTCCAGAACCTTTACTAACACTCTCCCCACTTGCAGAGTCAGTGCCTTTAAACTCCTGTTTGGCACAGTTTGCAATTTCTGCGCAAGATGAACAGGAATAGGGAGAAGCAATGAGAGACTAGCTGTAGGTGTCTGCACGGGCAAAGGGAACGCTCATTTCCCACCAGGAAGAGGAATTAACGAAAGGCTCAGCATGCCATGCCGGAACCAGATTAGGGCCTGAAGCAATCCTGCGGGTTTGCGGCCAGCTCACAAGAAAACGAGTTGAAGAAAGGAGCTCAGGGACACTGTAATTCACAAACCTGCAGAGTTATAAATGACAGCTACCGTCCAAAAATATATTGAAGTAAGTCTTGGAACAGGACTTGAAAGCGGGGCAGAATTGCAGGAAAACGATTTCAGGGGGTAGACTGGAATTGCATTTAAAGCATAGGAAAAGAGGCAGAACCTTGACAACGATGCACTTGGCCAAAATGGGCATATGCGTTTCTCCTGAATATATTCAGGAAAAAATGCATACGCACTTTTTGGCCAACCTAGCATGCACGTTAAAGAAATCTGCACTACAATGAAGTCTCACTGCCCCCCAGTCAAAAGGGCCATCTGAAAAAAGTGTAAAATCCAAAAAGTCAGCACAGGCCATGGAGAACATGGAGCCTTGTTATGCTGATGGGCGGGATGTAAATTGCCAACAGCCACTCTGGAGAAGTGTATGGTGTTTCCTGAAACACCTAAAAAACAAAGTAACGGTGCGTACGGCACTACCACTTATGGTCCTATACCTTAGGGAAATTAAAATCAGAAACACACAGCCACCCCAAAGTTTTGGACGGCACTGTTTACAAGAACCTCGTCTACGGTACAAGTTAAATATCCGAGAAAGCAAAAAATGGATAAAGAAGTTGTGGTACGTACGTACAATGGAATATCACTCACCAATGAAATCTATGTCATCAGGCCCATAGCGGCATAATGAGTGGATTCAGGTAGGAGGATTCTAAGTGAAATAAGTCACACAGAAAAAGAAACATCATAAGGTATCACTAATACACGGAATGTAAACTTGGCTACACATGAACTGAATTACAAAACAGAACAGGGTCTCAAATTTAGAAAACCAACTTATGCTTGCTTATGGGGAAAGGTGAGTTGGGGTGCTGCATAAAACCAGAGATTGAAATTAACACAGATACCGTTCCATAGGCCAAATATATAATAGAGAAGACCTACTCCTTGCTCAACGAAATGGACTCAACACCCCATATTCAACGCCTGGGAATATACCTGACAAGTAAGAATCTTAAAACCCATGGATTTATATGTCTCCATAAGGAAATCAAGCGTGTGTACAGCGGCCTAAACGCAGCAGTGAAAATCCGATAAATCCCATTACCAAAATAAATTTCAAAAACAAAACACAATGACAGTGAAATAGAGAGCAATTCTTACATAATTCATTCAGGGCTTGTGATGCAACCTTGATTTCCACATCTACACCCAGAGCTGGGTGAGACATAAGGCTGGACACTTCGGGCTGATAGCATTGGTGAGGTTCGGTGAGCAAACGCAGGCCCTTTGGAGTCATACTACATGGTACCCATTCCATGGGTCCCAACTCTCCAGGTTTAAGGGATTCTTCCTTCAGCTAAAACATGCATGGGAAACCCAGAGTATGGTCCACCGTGTGATTGGGAAACGTTTTCAAAAGCATCTTAGTTTTCGTCCCCTGGTACTCGGGGTCACCGTTCCTGACGCCTTACTAACACTCTCCCCACTTGGAGAGTCAGTGCCTTTAACCTCCTGTTTGGCACAGTTTGCAATTTCTGCGCAAGATGATCAGGAATAAGGAGAACCAATGAGAGACTAGCTGTAGGTGTCTGCACGGGCAAATGGAATGCTCATTTCCCACCAGGAAGAGGAATTAACCAAAGGCTCAGCGTGCCTGCTGGAAAAAGATTAGGGCCTGAAGCAATCCTGCGGTTTTGCGGCCAGCTCACAAGAAAGCGAGTTGAAGAAAGGAGCTCAGGGGCACTGTAATTCACAAACCTGCAGAGTTATGAATGAGAGCTATCGTCCAAAAATATATTGAAGTTAGTTGTCGAAGAGGACTTGAGAGCGGGGCAGAATTTCAGGAAAGCGATTTCAGGGGGTAGACTGGAATTGCACTTAAAGCATAGGAAAAGAGGCAGAATGTCGACAATGATGCACTTGGCCAAAAAGGTCGTATGCGTTCTTTTCCTGAATATATTCAGGAAAAAACGCATACGCACTTTTTGGCCAACCAAGCAAGCGTGTAAAGGAAATCTGCACTACAATGAAGTCTCACTGCCCCCCGGTGAAAAGGGCCATCTGAAAAATGTGTAAAATCCAGAAAGGCAGGACAGGGCATGGAGAACAGGGAGCCTTGTTATGCTGATGGGCGGGATGTAAATTGCCAACAGCCACTCTGGAGAAGTGTATGGTGTTTCCTGAAACACGTAGGAAACAAAGAAACACAGCCTATGGCACTTCCACTTATGGTCGTATAGCTTAGGGAAATTAAAATCAAACACACACAGCCACCCCAAATTTTGGGACGGCTCTGTTTACAAGAACCTCGTCTACGATGCAAGTTAAATATCCGAGAAAGCAAAAAATGAATAAAGAAGTTGTTGTACGTACGTACAATGGAATATCACTCAGCAATGAAATCTACGTCATCAGGCCCGTAGCGGAATAATGAGTGGATTCAGGTACGATGATTCTACGAGAAATAAGTCACACAGAAAAACAAACATCATAAGATATCACTAATACACGGAATGTAAACTTGGCTACACATGAACTGAATTACAAAACAGAACAGGGTCTCAAATTTAGAAAACCAACTTATGCTTGCTTATGGGGAAAGGTGTGTTGGGGTTCTGCATAAAACCAGAGATTGAAATTAGCACAGATACCGTTCCATAAGCCAAATATATAATAGAAAAGACCTACGCCTTGCTCAACGAAATGGACTCAACACCCCATATTCAACGCCTTGGAATATACCTGAGAAGTAAGAATCTTAAAACCCATGGATTTATATGTCTCCATAAGGAAATCAAGCGTGTGTACAGCGGCCTAAACGCAGCAGTGAAAATCCGATAAATCCCATTATCAAAATAAATTTCAAAAAAAAACACAATGACAGTGAAATAGAGAGCAATTCTTAAATAATTCATTCAGGGCTTGTGATGCAATCTGGATTTACCACATCTACAACCAGACCTGGGTGAGACATAAGGCTGGACACTTCGGGCTCATAGCATTGGTGAGGTTCGGTGAGCAAATGCAGACCCTTTGAAGTCATACTGTATGGTACCCATTCCATGGGTCCCAACTCTGCAGGTTTAAGGGATTCTTCCTTCAACTAAACCATGCATGGCAAACCCAGAGTAAGGTCCACCGTGTGATTGGGAAACGTTTTGAAATGCATCTCAGTTTTCGTCCCCTGGTACTCGGGTTCACCATTCCAGACGCTTTACTAACACTCTCCCCACTTGGAGAGTCAGTGCCTTTAACCTCCTCTTTGGCACAGTTTGCAATTTCTGCGCAAGATGAACAGGAATAGGGAGAACCAATGAGAGACTAGCTGTAAGTGTCTGCACGGGCAAATGGAACGCTCATTTCCCACCAGGAAGAGGAATTAACCAAAGGCTCAGCGTGCCCTGCCTGAAACAGATTAGGGCCTGAAGCAATCCTGCAGTTTTGTGGCCAGCTCACAAGAAAGCGAGTTGAAGAAAGGAGCTCAGGGGCACTGTAATTCACAAACCTGCAGAGTTATGAATGACAGCTATCGTCCAAAAATGTACTGAAGTAAGTCTTCGAAGAGGACTTGAAAGCGGGGCAGAATTGCAGGAAAACGATTTCAGGGGGTAGACAGGAAATCCACCTAAAGCTTAGGAAAATAGCAGAATGTCGACAATGATGCACTTGGCCAAAAAGGGCGTATGCGTTTTTTCCTGAATATATTCAGGAATAAACGCATACGCACTTTTTGGCCAACCAAGCAAGCGTGTAAAGAAATCTGCACTACAATGAAGTCTCATTGACCCCTGGTCAAAAGGGCGATCTGAAAAAAGTATAAAAATCAGAAAAGCAGGACAGGCCATGGAGAAAAGGGAGCCTTGTTATGCAGATGGGCGGGACGTAAATTGCCAACAGCCAAACTGGAGAAGTGTATGGCGTTTCCTGAAACACATAGGAAACAAAGCAACGCAGCCTATGGCACTTCCACTTATGGTCCTGTAGCTTAGGGAAAGTAAAATCAAAAACACACAGCCAACCCAAAATTTCAGACGACTCTGTAGACAAGAACCTCGTCTATGGTACAAGTTAAATATCCCAGAAAGCGAAAAATGGATAAAGAAGTTGTGGTACGTACGTACAATGTAATATCACACAGCAATGAAATCTACGTCATCAGGCCCATAGCGGCATAATGAGTGGATTCAGGTAGGACGATTCTACGAGAAATAAGTCACACAGAAAAAGAAACATCATAAGATATCACTAATACACGGAATGTAAACTTGGCTACACATGAACTGAATTACAAAACAGAACAGGGTCTCAAATTTAGAAAACCAACTTATGCTTGCTTAAGGGGAAAGGTGAGTTGGGGTGCTGCATAAAACCAGAGATAGAAATTAGCACAGATACCTTTCCATAAGCCAAATACGTAATAGTCAAGACCTACCCCTTGCTCAACGAAATGGACTAAACACCCCATATTCAACGCCTAGGAATACACCTGACTAGTAAGAATCTTCAAACCCATGGATTTATATGTCTCCATAAGAGAATGAAGCGTGTGTACAGTGTCATGAATGCAGCAGAGAATATCTGATAAATCCCATTATCAAAATGAATTACAAAAACAAAACACTAGGACAGTGAAATAGAGAGCAATTCTTAAATAATTCATTCACGGCTTGTGATGCAACCTGGATTTACCACATCTACACCCAGAGCTGAATGAGACATAATGTTGGGCACTTCGGGCTGATAGCATTGGTGTCGTTCGATGAGCAAATGCAGACCGTTTGAAGTCATACTCTATGGTACCCTTTCCATGGGTCCCAAATCTCCAGGGTTAAGGGATTCTTCCTTCAGCTAAAACATGCATGGGAAACCCACAGTATGGTGCACCGTGTGACCGGGAAACGTTTTCAAATGCATCTCAGATTTCGTCCCCTTTTACTCGGGTTCACCATTCCAGAACCTTTACTAACACTCTCCCCACTTGCAGAGTCAGTGCCTTTAAACTCCTGTTTGGCACAGTTTGCAATTTCTGCGCAAGATGAACAGGAATAGGGAGAAGCAATGAGAGACTAGCTGTAGGTGTCTGCACGGGCAAAGGGAACGCTCATTTCCCACCAGGAAGAGGAATTAACGAAAGGCTCAGCATGCCATGCCGGAACCAGATTAGGGCCTGAAGCAATCCTGCGGGTTTGCGGCCAGCTCACAAGAAAACGAGTTGAAGAAAGGAGCTCAGGGACACTGTAATTCACAAACCTGCAGAGTTATAAATGACAGCTACCGTCCAAAAATATATTGAAGTAAGTCTTGGAACAGGACTTGAAAGCGGGGCAGAATTGCAGGAAAACGATTTCAGGGGGTAGACTGGAATTGCATTTAAAGCATAGGAAAAGAGGCAGAACCTTGACAACGATGCACTTGGCCAAAATGGGCATATGCGTTTCTCCTGAATATATTCAGGAAAAAATGCATACGCACTTTTTGGCCAACCTAGCATGCACGTTAAAGAAATCTGCACTACAATGAAGTCTCACTGCCCCCCAGTCAAAAGGGCCATCTGAAAAAAGTGTAAAATCCAAAAAGTCAGCACAGGCCATGGAGAACATGGAGCCTTGTTATGCTGATGGGCGGGATGTAAATTGCCAACAGCCACTCTGGAGAAGTGTATGGTGTTTCCTGAAACACCTAAAAAACAAAGTAACGGTGCGTACGGCACTACCACTTATGGTCCTATACCTTAGGGAAATTAAAATCAGAAACACACAGCCACCCCAAAGTTTTGGACGGCACTGTTTACAAGAACCTCGTCTACGGTACAAGTTAAATATCCGAGAAAGCAAAAAATGGATAAAGAAGTTGTGGTACGTACGTACAATGGAATATCACTCACCAATGAAATCTATGTCATCAGGCCCATAGCGGCATAATGAGTGGATTCAGGTAGGAGGATTCTAAGTGAAATAAGTCACACAGAAAAAGAAACATCATAAGGTATCACTAATACACGGAATGTAAACTTGGCTACACATGAACTGAATTACAAAACAGAACAGGGTCTCAAATTTAGAAAACCAACTTATGCTTGCTTATGGGGAAAGGTGAGTTGGGGTGCTGCATAAAACCAGAGATTGAAATTAACACAGATACCGTTCCATAGGCCAAATATATAATAGAGAAGACCTACTCCTTGCTCAACGAAATGGACTCAACACCCCATATTCAACGCCTGGGAATATACCTGACAAGTAAGAATCTTAAAACCCATGGATTTATATGTCTCCATAAGGAAATCAAGCGTGTGTACAGCGGCCTAAACGCAGCAGTGAAAATCCGATAAATCCCATTACCAAAATAAATTTCAAAAACAAAACACAATGACAGTGAAATAGAGAGCAATTCTTACATAATTCATTCAGGGCTTGTGATGCAACCTTGATTTCCACATCTACACCCAGAGCTGGGTGAGACATAAGGCTGGACACTTCGGGCTGATAGCATTGGTGAGGTTCGGTGAGCAAACGCAGGCCCTTTGGAGTCATACTACATGGTACCCATTCCATGGGTCCCAACTCTCCAGGTTTAAGGGATTCTTCCTTCAGCTAAAACATGCATGGGAAACCCAGAGTATGGTCCACCGTGTGATTGGGAAACGTTTTCAAAAGCATCTTAGTTTTCGTCCCCTGGTACTCGGGGTCACCGTTCCTGACGCCTTACTAACACTCTCCCCACTTGGAGAGTCAGTGCCTTTAACCTCCTGTTTGGCACAGTTTGCAATTTCTGCGCAAGATGATCAGGAATAAGGAGAACCAATGAGAGACTAGCTGTAGGTGTCTGCACGGGCAAATGGAATGCTCATTTCCCACCAGGAAGAGGAATTAACCAAAGGCTCAGCGTGCCTGCTGGAAAAAGATTAGGGCCTGAAGCAATCCTGCGGTTTTGCGGCCAGCTCACAAGAAAGCGAGTTGAAGAAAGGAGCTCAGGGGCACTGTAATTCACAAACCTGCAGAGTTATGAATGAGAGCTATCGTCCAAAAATATATTGAAGTTAGTTGTCGAAGAGGACTTGAGAGCGGGGCAGAATTTCAGGAAAGCGATTTCAGGGGGTAGACTGGAATTGCACTTAAAGCATAGGAAAAGAGGCAGAATGTCGACAATGATGCACTTGGCCAAAAAGGTCGTATGCGTTCTTTTCCTGAATATATTCAGGAAAAAACGCATACGCACTTTTTGGCCAACCAAGCAAGCGTGTAAAGGAAATCTGCACTACAATGAAGTCTCACTGCCCCCCGGTGAAAAGGGCCATCTGAAAAATGTGTAAAATCCAGAAAGGCAGGACAGGGCATGGAGAACAGGGAGCCTTGTTATGCTGATGGGCGGGATGTAAATTGCCAACAGCCACTCTGGAGAAGTGTATGGTGTTTCCTGAAACACGTAGGAAACAAAGAAACACAGCCTATGGCACTTCCACTTATGGTCGTATAGCTTAGGGAAATTAAAATCAAACACACACAGCCACCCCAAATTTTGGGACGGCTCTGTTTACAAGAACCTCGTCTACGATGCAAGTTAAATATCCGAGAAAGCAAAAAATGAATAAAGAAGTTGTTGTACGTACGTACAATGGAATATCACTCAGCAATGAAATCTACGTCATCAGGCCCGTAGCGGAATAATGAGTGGATTCAGGTACGATGATTCTACGAGAAATAAGTCACACAGAAAAACAAACATCATAAGATATCACTAATACACGGAATGTAAACTTGGCTACACATGAACTGAATTACAAAACAGAACAGGGTCTCAAATTTAGAAAACCAACTTATGCTTGCTTATGGGGAAAGGTGTGTTGGGGTTCTGCATAAAACCAGAGATTGAAATTAGCACAGATACCGTTCCATAAGCCAAATATATAATAGAAAAGACCTACGCCTTGCTCAACGAAATGGACTCAACACCCCATATTCAACGCCTTGGAATATACCTGAGAAGTAAGAATCTTAAAACCCATGGATTTATATGTCTCCATAAGGAAATCAAGCGTGTGTACAGCGGCCTAAACGCAGCAGTGAAAATCCGATAAATCCCATTATCAAAATAAATTTCAAAAAAAAACACAATGACAGTGAAATAGAGAGCAATTCTTAAATAATTCATTCAGGGCTTGTGATGCAATCTGGATTTACCACATCTACAACCAGACCTGGGTGAGACATAAGGCTGGACACTTCGGGCTCATAGCATTGGTGAGGTTCGGTGAGCAAATGCAGACCCTTTGAAGTCATACTGTATGGTACCCATTCCATGGGTCCCAACTCTGCAGGTTTAAGGGATTCTTCCTTCAACTAAACCATGCATGGCAAACCCAGAGTAAGGTCCACCGTGTGATTGGGAAACGTTTTGAAATGCATCTCAGTTTTCGTCCCCTGGTACTCGGGTTCACCATTCCAGACGCTTTACTAACACTCTCCCCACTTGGAGAGTCAGTGCCTTTAACCTCCTCTTTGGCACAGTTTGCAATTTCTGCGCAAGATGAACAGGAATAGGGAGAACCAATGAGAGACTAGCTGTAAGTGTCTGCACGGGCAAATGGAACGCTCATTTCCCACCAGGAAGAGGAATTAACCAAAGGCTCAGCGTGCCCTGCCTGAAACAGATTAGGGCCTGAAGCAATCCTGCAGTTTTGTGGCCAGCTCACAAGAAAGCGAGTTGAAGAAAGGAGCTCAGGGGCACTGTAATTCACAAACCTGCAGAGTTATGAATGACAGCTATCGTCCAAAAATGTACTGAAGTAAGTCTTCGAAGAGGACTTGAAAGCGGGGCAGAATTGCAGGAAAACGATTTCAGGGGGTAGACAGGAAATCCACCTAAAGCTTAGGAAAATAGCAGAATGTCGACAATGATGCACTTGGCCAAAAAGGGCGTATGCGTTTTTTCCTGAATATATTCAGGAATAAACGCATACGCACTTTTTGGCCAACCAAGCAAGCGTGTAAAGAAATCTGCACTACAATGAAGTCTCATTGACCCCTGGTCAAAAGGGCGATCTGAAAAAAGTATAAAAATCAGAAAAGCAGGACAGGCCATGGAGAAAAGGGAGCCTTGTTATGCAGATGGGCGGGACGTAAATTGCCAACAGCCAAACTGGAGAAGTGTATGGCGTTTCCTGAAACACATAGGAAACAAAGCAACGCAGCCTATGGCACTTCCACTTATGGTCCTGTAGCTTAGGGAAAGTAAAATCAAAAACACACAGCCAACCCAAAATTTCAGACGACTCTGTAGACAAGAACCTCGTCTATGGTACAAGTTAAATATCCCAGAAAGCGAAAAATGGATAAAGAAGTTGTGGTACGTACGTACAATGTAATATCACACAGCAATGAAATCTACGTCATCAGGCCCATAGCGGCATAATGAGTGGATTCAGGTAGGACGATTCTACGAGAAATAAGTCACACAGAAAAAGAAACATCATAAGATATCACTAATACACGGAATGTAAACTTGGCTACACATGAACTGAATTACAAAACAGAACAGGGTCTCAAATTTAGAAAACCAACTTATGCTTGCTTAAGGGGAAAGGTGAGTTGGGGTGCTGCATAAAACCAGAGATAGAAATTAGCACAGATACCTTTCCATAAGCCAAATACGTAATAGTCAAGACCTACCCCTTGCTCAACGAAATGGACTAAACACCCCATATTCAACGCCTAGGAATACACCTGACTAGTAAGAATCTTCAAACCCATGGATTTATATGTCTCCATAAGAGAATGAAGCGTGTGTACAGTGTCATGAATGCAGCAGAGAATATCTGATAAATCCCATTATCAAAATGAATTACAAAAACAAAACACTAGGACAGTGAAATAGAGAGCAATTCTTAAATAATTCATTCACGGCTTGTGATGCAACCTGGATTTACCACATCTACACCCAGAGCTGAATGAGACATAATGTTGGGCACTTCGGGCTGATAGCATTGGTGTGGTTCGATGAGCAAATGCAGACCCTTTGAAGTCATACTCTATGGTACCCTTTCCATGGGTCCCAAATCTCCAGGGTTAAGGGATTCTTCCTTCAGCTAAAACATGCATGGGAAACCCACAGTATGGTGCACCGTGTGACCGGGAAACGTTTTCAAATGCATCTCAGATTTCGTCCCCTTTTACTCGGGTTCACCATTCCAGAACCTTTACTAACACTCTCCCCACTTGCAGAGTCAGTGCCTTTAAACTCCTGTTTGGCACAGTTTGCAATTTCTGCGCAAGATGAACAGGAATAGGGAGAAGCAATGAGAGACTAACTGTAGGTGTCTGCACGGGCAAAGGGAACGCTCATTTCCCACCAGGAAGAGGAATTAACGAAAGGCTCAGCATGCCATGCCGGAACCAGATTAGGGCCTGAAGCAATCCTGCGGGTTTGCGGCCAGCTCACAAGAAAGCGAGTTGAAGAAAGGAGCTCAGGGACACTGTAATTCACAAACCTGCAGAGTTATAAATGACAGCTACCGTCCAAAAATATATTGAAGTAAGTCTTGGAACAGGACTTGAAAGCGGGGCAGAATTGCAGGAAAACGATTTCAGGGGGTAGACTGGAATTGCATTTAAAGCATAGGAAAAGAGGCAGAACCTTGACAACGATGCACTTGGCCAAAATGGGCATATGCGTTTCTCCTGAATATATTCAGGAAAAAATGCATACGCACTTTTTGGCCAACCTAGCATGCACGTTAAAGAAATCTGCACTACAATGAAGTCTCACTGCCCCCCAGTCAAAAGGGCCATCTGAAAAAAGTGTAAAATCCAAAAAGTCAGCACAGGCCATGGAGAACATGGAGCCTTGTTATGCTGATGGGCGGGATGTAAATTGCCAACAGCCACTCTGGAGAAGTGTATGGTGTTTCCTGAAACACCTAAAAAACAAAGTAACGGTGCGTACGGCACTACCACTTATGGTCCTATACCTTAGGGAAATTAAAATCAGAAACACACAGCCACCCCAAAGTTTTGGACGGCACTGTTTACAAGAACCTCGTCTACGGTACAAGTTAAATATCCGAGAAAGCAAAAAATGGATAAAGAAGTTGTGGTACGTACGTACAATGGAATATCACTCACCAATGAAATCTATGTCATCAGGCCCATAGCGGCATAATGAGTGGATTCAGGTAGGAGGATTCTAAGTGAAATAAGTCACACAGAAAAAGAAACATCATAAGGTATCACTAATACACGGAATGTAAACTTGGCTACACATGAACTGAATTACAAAACAGAACAGGGTCTCAAATTTAGAAAACCAACTTATGCTTGCTTATGGGGAAAGGTGAGTTGGGGTGCTGCATAAAACCAGAGATTGAAATTAACACAGATACCGTTCCATAGGCCAAATATATAATAGAGAAGACCTACTCCTTGCTCAACGAAATGGACTCAACACCCCATATTCAACGCCTGGGAATATACCTGACAAGTAAGAATCTTAAAACCCATGGATTTATATGTCTCCATAAGGAAATCAAGCGTGTGTACAGCGGCCTAAACGCAGCAGTGAAAATCCGATAAATCCCATTACCAAAATAAATTTCAAAAACAAAACACAATGACAGTGAAATAGAGAGCAATTCTTACATAATTCATTCAGGGCTTGTGATGCAACCTTGATTTCCACATCTACACCCAGAGCTGGGTGAGACATAAGGCTGGACACTTCGGGCTGATAGCATTGGTGAGGTTCGGTGAGCAAACGCAGGCCCTTTGGAGTCATACTACATGGTACCC